>NC_088398.1:3451466-3553966 GCF_034236695.1 Oncorhynchus nerka
CAGGTACAGAGAATGTCTGCATTCATTTTAGAGATCAATATCTTTCAGTTTGATAGTTATTTGTAATCTGTACATGTCTGTGTGTGCTGTGTGGTAAAGGTTATATCCAGTGGGAATTACTGTCCAGAGATATCCAGTCAGAGACATCATCATCCAGAACTACCACATACCTGCTGGGGTGAGATCAGTCTCTGACACACAAACACACACGCACACGCACATGCACTCACTAATCCTTACTTGAACATGATGCATATATCAGTGAAATTAATCCTCTCTCATTTCTCCTCCATCTCTCTCTCTTTCCCTCCCCCTCGCTCTCTCAGACATGTGTCCAGGCGTGTCTGTATCCTCTGGGGAGAAGTCGAGATGTGTTTCAGGATCCAGAGCGTTTTGACCCTGGTCGCTGGGGGACTCAGGAGTCTGGAGAGGGGGGTGGAGGGTTCCGCTCCCTGGCGTTTGGATTCGGGGCCAGGCAGTGTGTTGGCAGGAGGATCGCTGAGAACGAAATGCAGCTGCTACTGATGCACGTGAGTGAAGGAGGGATGGAGGTTTGACAGAGAGGGAGATGGGAAAGCAAAGGGAAAAGGAGGAGAGGGATGTGAAGAGAGAAGGAAAGACATGATGAGAGTGAAGAAGTGAAGTCTGGAGAAGATTAGTTGTATCTATGCTAATGAGTCCCCCTTTCTTCTTCTCCTCCCCCTTCCTACCCCTCATTTTCTCTCCCTCTCTCTCCCTCTCTCTCCCTCTCGCTCTCTCCCTCTCTCTCCCTCTCTCTCCCTCCCTCTCTCTCTCTCTCTCTCCCTCTCTCCCTCTCTCTCCCTCTCTCTCCCTCCCTCTCTCTCTCTCTCTCTCCCTCTCTCTCCCTCTCTGTAGATCCTGTTGAGTTTCCGTCTCAGTGTGTCGTCTTCAGAGGAGCTCAGCACCAAATACACCCTAATCCTGCAGCCTGAAACCCCACCATGCATCACCTTCAGCACACTCTGACACACACCCACCCACCCACCCACCCACACTCAGCACCCCCCCTCCCCAACACACACACACATACACACATACACCAATCGTTTAACCAACCAAACAAATCAATCATTTTATCAATCCATTATACCAGGTAATCTCAATGAACTCACCAACAGCCTTACCATATAGTCCACGTGAAAACATCAAATAATAATAAAGTCCTATTTTTTGTCAATGAAAAGGCCAGTGTTTTCTTGTTCATTTCTTTTTCAGATGTTGATTAAGGTTTGTTACAGCGGGATAGATATACTTAGACATGAAGAAGATGAACTAATTTCACTATCCCGAATCCAAATGGATTTCTCCCATCAAAAGCCGCAAACGATTATCAGAGATAATCAATGGTGTCCACAAGATGGCGGTAAAACGCACAGCAAAACTACATAAACAAATGATTGAAATTATTATTTTGTGAACCTGGTGCTATGCGCGTCTCCACATCCGCAAAGTTGTCTTCGTTGCTGCTGCCTGAAACTCACAGGTTGGTGTTCTTCTTCCTCTAGATATATCTTTTAATTTGAGCTATTCAGTCTCTCTCTCTTCATTATTATACATATATATTTGTTTACAACAGTTAGAATTCTGGAATATCTATGTCATTCGTTGTGAAAGCATGCTGTTACAATCATTTCCTGAATCGCACAATCCCTGCAACCATTTCAAGTTAAAAAAAAATATATACTCTGTCAGAGCTCTGCCAAGTTTAGGCTGCTAAACTCAACCCTGCGCCAATTCTTTCTTCTTCAAAGGCCATGGTGACACATTGTTGACATACTTCTCAAGGGAACGTTTTGGTCAGTTTTAGTTAGTGATTGGTTCTAAAACATTCTGTTCATCTCAATCCCTTTGCAAAGTCACTGGATGAAAATGTCATAATAGTCCGTTTCTGTTGCATTAAATCTATTGAATGTGATGATATGGGCTGAAACTGAAACCTCAGTAATAATGGTAACCCTTTAATTACAGGCCATCCTGTAAAATACTAGTTTAGGCCACTTGAAGAATGAAGTCAGGACTGAAATGATGGCTAATATATTAGGACTTGATGCCAAAGTCTGTGTTGCATCTAAATGTGCCCTATGTCATGTACTGTTCCACTGGATGTCATAAGGTGAAAGCACCAATTTGTAAGTCGCTCTGGATAAGAGCGTCTGCTAAATGACTTAAATGTAAATGTAAATGTATTTTGACAGGGTGTTCTGTCACATAATGTGTGCTGTATGTATCTAGCTGTGTTCTGGAGTCCAGGGGAGTGGCTTCACAGTGTACATTCTCTCTAGTCAACTCCAGCACAAAGGTCTGTTTGTGTTCTGGCTACTGATTTACACCCTCTGTCTGTTGGCTTTTCAGGGTAGCTACACAAGTGCGTGTGTGAGCGTGTGTGTGCGGGCGAGCGAGCGTGTGTGTGTGTGTGCGGGCGAGCGAGCGTGTGTGTGTGTGTGTGTGTGTGCGTGTGTGCGTGTGTGCGTGCGTGTGCGTGCGTGTGTGTGTGTGTGCGTGTGCGTGCGCGTGCGTGCGCGTCCGTGCTTAACTATACTTGTGGGGATCAGAAGTTCCCACAAGAATAGTAAGCGAACTAAGACAAATGCAGTGGTGATTTTAACATGTAAATCTTGGTGGTGAAACTCCCCAATTTGTTTTAGATGCAAAGCCATGACCCAGCATCACTAAACAATACATCAATCACATCACATTTCATTAGTCACATGCACTGAATACAACAGGTGTAGACCTTACAGTGAAATGGTTACTTACAAGCCCTGAACCAACAGTGAAATGGTTACTTACAAGCCCTGAACCAACAGTGAAATGGTTACTTACAAGCCCTTAACCAACAGTGAAATGGTTACTTACAAGCCCTTAACCAACAGTGAAATGGTTACTTACAAGCCCTTAACCAACAGTGAAATGGTTACTTACAAGCCCTTAACCAACAGTGAAATGGTTACTTACAAGCCCTTAACCAACAGTGAAATGGTTACTTACAAGCCCTTAACCAACAGTGAAATGGTTACTTACAAGCCCTGAACCAACAGTGAAATGGTTACTTACAAGCCCTTAACCAACAGTGAAATGGTTACTTACAAGCCCTGAACCAACAGTGAAATGGTTACTTACAAGCCCTTAACCAACAGTGAAATGGTTACTTACAAGCCCTTAACCAACAGTGAAATGGTTACTTACAAGCCCTGAACCAACAGTGAAATGGTTACTTAACAAGCCCTGAACCAACAGTGAAATGGTTACTTACAAGCCCTTAACCAACAGTGAAATGGTTACTTACAAGCCCTTAACCAACAGTGAAATGGTTACTTACAAGCCCTGAACCAACAGTGAAATGGTTACTTACAAGCCCTGAACCAACAGTGAAATGGTTACTTACAAGCCCTTAACCAACAGTGAAATGGTTAAGCCCTGAACCAACAGTGAAATGGTTACAAGCCCAAACCAACAGTGAAATGGTTACTTACAAGCCCTTAACCAACAGTGAAATGGTTACTTACAAGCCCTGAACCAACAGTGAAATGGTTACTTACAAGCCCTGAACCAACAGTGAAATGGTTACTTACAAGCCCTTAACCAACAGTGAAATGGTTACTTACAAGCCCTGAACCAACAGTGAAATGGTTACTTACAAGCCCTGAACCAACAGTGAAATGGTTACTTACAAGCCCTGAACCAACAGTGAAATGGTTACTTACAACCCCTGAACCAACAGTGAAATGGTTACAAGCCCTTAACCAACAGCCCTGAACCAACAGTGAAATGGTTACTTACAAGCCCTTAACCAACAGTGAAATGGTTACTTACAAGCCCTTAACCAACAGTGAAATGGTTACTTACAAGCCCTGAACCAACAGTGAAATGGTTACTTACAAGCCCTGAACCAACAGTGAAATGGTTACTTACAAGCCCTTAACCAACAGTGAAATGGTTACTTACAAGCCCTGAACCAACAGTGAAATGGTTACTTACAAGCCCTTAACCAACAACCAACAGTGAAATGGTTACTTACAAGCCCTGAACCAACAGTGAAATGGTTACTTACAAGCCCTTAACCAACAGTGAAATGGTTACTTACAAGCCCTTAACCAACAGTGAAATGGTTACTTACAAGCCCTGAACCAACAGTGAAATGGTTACTTACAAGCCCTTAACCAACAGTGAAATGGTTACTTACAAGCCCTGAACCAACAGTGAAATGGTTACTTACAAGCCCTGAACCAACAGTGAAATGGTTACTTACAAGCCCTTAACCAACAGTGAAATGGTTACTTACAAGCCCTTAACCAACAGTGAAATGGTTACTTACAAGCCCTTAACCAACAGTGAAATGGTTACCCTTACAAGCCCTTAACCAACAGTGAAATGGTTACTTACAAGCCCTTAACCAACAGTGAAATGGTTACTTACAAGCCCTTAACCAACAGTGAAATGGTTACTTACAAGCCCTGAACCAACAGTGAAATGGTTACCAAGCCCTGAACCAACAGTGAAATGGTTACTTACAAGCCCTGAACCAACAGTGAAATGGTTACTTACAAGCCCTGAACCAACAGTGAAATGGTTACTTAACCAACAGTGAAATGGTTACCCTTAACCAACAGTGAAATGGTTACTTACAAGCCCTTAACCAACAGTGAAATGGTTACTTACAAGCCCTTAACCAACAGTGAAATGGTTACTTACAAGCCCTGAACCAACAGTGAAATGGTTACTTACAAGCCCTGAACCAACAGTGAAATGGTTACTTACAAGCCCTGAACCAACAGTGAAATGGTTACTTACAAGCCCTGAACCAACAGTGAAATGGTTACTTACAAGCCCTTAACCAACAGTGAAATGGTTACTTACAAGCCCTTAACCAACAGTGAAATGGTTACTTACAAGCCCTTAACCAACAGTGAAATGGTTACTTACAAGCCCTGAACCAACAGTGAAATGGTTACTTACAAGCCCTTAACCAACAGTGAAATGGTTACTTACAAGCCCTTAACCAACAGTGAAATGGTTACTTACAAGCCCTGAACCAACAGTGAAATGGTTACTTACAAGCCCTTAACCAACAGTGAAATGGTTACTTACAAGCCCTTAACCAACAGTGAAATGGTTACTTACAAGCCCTGAACCAACAGTGAAATGGTTACTTACAAGCCCTGAACCAACAGTGAAATGGTTACTTACAAGCCCTTAACCAACAGTGAAATGGTTACTTACAAGCCCTGAACCAACAGTGAAATGGTTACAAGCCCTGAACCAACAGTGAAATGGTTACTTACAAGCCCTTAACCAACAGTGAAATGGTTACTTACAAGCCCTGAACCAACAGTGAAATGGTTACTTACAAGCCCTTAACCAACAGTGAAATGGTTACTTACCCCCTTAACCAACAGTGAAATGGTTACTTACAAGCCCTTAACCAACAGTGAAATGGTTACTTACAAGCCCTTAACCAACAGTGAAATGGTTACTTACAAGCCCTGAACCAACAGTGAAATGGTTACTTACAAGCCCTGAACCAACAGTGAAATGGTTACTTACAAGCCCTTAACCAACAGTGAAATGGTTACTTACAAGCCCTTAACCAACAGTGAAATGGTTACTTACAAGCCCTTAACCAACAGTGAAATGGTTACTTACAAGCCCTGAACCAACAGTGAAATGGTTACTTACAAGCCCTTAACCAACAGTGAAATGGTTACTTACAAGCCCTGAACCAACAGTGAAATGGTTACTTACAAGCCCTGAACCAACAGTGAAATGGTTACTTACAAGCCCTTAACCAACAGTGAAATGGTTACTTACAAGCCCTGAACCAACAGTGAAATGGTTACTTACAAGCCCTGAACCAACAGTGAAATGGTTACTTACAAGCCCTTAACCAACAGTGAAATGGTTACTTACAAGCCCTTAACCAACAGTGAAATGGTTACTTACAAGCCCTGAACCAACAGTGAAATGGTTACTTACAAGCCCTTAACCAACAGTGAAATGGTTACTTACAAGCCCTTAACCAACAGTGAAATGGTTACTTACAAGCCCTGAACCAACAGTGAAATGGTTACTTACAAGCCCTGAACCAACAGTGAAATGGTTACTTACAAGCCCTTAACCAACAGTGAAATGGTTACTTACAAGCCCTTAACCAACAGTGAAATGGTTACTTACAAGCCCTGAACCAACAGTGAAATGGTTACTTACAAGCCCTTAACCAACAGTGAAATGGTTACTTACAAGCCCTGAACCAACAGTGAAATGGTTACTTACAAGCCCTGAACCAACAGTGAAATGGTTACTTACAAGCCCTGAACCAACAGTGAAATGGTTACTTACAAGCCCTGAACCAACAGTGAAATGGTTACTTACAAGCCCTTAACCAACAGTGAAATGGTTACTTACAAGCCCTGAACCAACAGTGAAATGGTTACTTACAAGCCCTGAACCAACAGTGAAATGGTTACTTACAAGCCCTGAACCAACAGTGAAATGGTTACTTACAAGCCCTTAACCAACAGTGAAATGGTTACTTACAAGCCCTTAACCAACAGTGAAATGGTTACTTACAAGCCCTGAACCAACAGTGAAATGGTTACTTACAAGCCCTTAACCAACAGTGAAATGGTTACTTACAAGCCCTTAACCAACAGTGAAATGGTTACTTACAAGCCCTTAACCAACAGTGAAATGGTTACTTACAAGCCCTTAACCAACAGTGAAATGGTTACTTACAAGCCCTGAACCAACAGTGAAATGGTTACTTACAAGCCCTGAACCAACAGTGAAATGGTTACTTACAAGCCCTGAACCAACAGTGAAATGGTTACTTACAAGCCCTTAACCAACAGTGAAATGGTTACTTACAAGCCCTGAACCAACAGTGAAATGGTTACTTACAAGCCCTTAACCAACAGTGAAATGGTTACTTACAAGCCCTGAACCAACAGTGAAATGGTTACTTACAAGCCCTTAACCAACAGTGAAATGGTTACTTACAAGCCCTGAACCAACAGTGAAATGGTTACTTACAAGCCCTTAACCAACAGTGAAATGGTTACTTACAAGCCCTGAACCAACAGTGAAATGGTTACTTACAAGCCCTTAACCAACAGTGAAATGGTTACTTACAAGCCCTGAACCAACAGTGAAATGGTTACTTACAAGCCCTTAACCAACAGTGAAATGGTTACTTACAAGCCCTTAACCAACAGTGAAATGGTTACTTACAAGCCCTTAACCAACAGTGAAATGGTTACTTACAAGCCCTGAACCAACAGTGAAATGGTTACTTACAAGCCCTTAACCAACAGTGAAATGGTTACTTACAAGCCCTTAACCAACAGTGAAATGGTTACTTACAAGCCCTTAACCAACAGTGAAATGGTTACTTACAAGCCCTTAACCAACAGTGAAATGGTTACTTACAAGCCCTGAACCAACAGTGAAATGGTTACTTACAAGCCCTGAACCAACAGTGAAATGGTTACTTACAAGCCCTGAACCAACAGTGAAATGGTTACTTACAAGCCCTTAACCAACAGTGAAATGGTTACTTAACAAGCCCTGAACCAACAGTGAAATGGTTACTTACAAGCCCTTAACCAACAGTGAAATGGTTACTTACAAGCCCTTAACCAACAGTGAAATGGTTACTTACAAGCCCTGAACCAACAGTGAAATGGTTACTTACAAGCCCTTAACCAACAGTGAAATGGTTACTTACAAGCCCTTAACCAACAGTGAAATGGTTACTTACAAGCCCTTAACCAACAGTGAAATGGTTACTTACAAGCCCTTAACCAACAGTGAAATGGTTACTTACAAGCCCTTAACCAACAGTGAAATGGTTACTTACAAGCCCTTAACCAACAGTGAAATGGTTACTTACAAGCCCTGAACCAACAGTGAAATGGTTACTTACAAGCCCTGAACCAACAGTGAAATGGTTACTTACAAGCCCTGAACCAACAGTGAAATGGTTACTTACAAGCCCTTAACCAACAGTGAAATGGTTACTTACAAGCCCTGAACCAACAGTGAAATGGTTACTTACAAGCCCTTAACCAACAGTGAAATGGTTACTTACAAGCCCTTAACCAACAGTGAAATGGTTACTTACAAGCCCTGAACCAACAGTGAAATGGTTACTTACAAGCCCTTAACCAACAGTGAAATGGTTACTTACAAGCCCTTAACCAACAGTGAAATGGTTACTTACAAGCCCTTAACCAACAGTGAAATGGTTACTTACAAGC
This sequence comes from Oncorhynchus nerka, assembly GCF_034236695.1. Taxonomy (NCBI): domain Eukaryota; kingdom Metazoa; phylum Chordata; class Actinopteri; order Salmoniformes; family Salmonidae; genus Oncorhynchus; species Oncorhynchus nerka. The sequence goes on from NC_088398.1 coordinate 3,459,743, forward strand.
CCTTAACCAACGATGCCGTTTTAAGAAAATACACAAAAAAACGTAAGAGATAAGAATAACAAATCATTAAAGAGCAGCAGTAAATAACAATAGCGGGGCGATATACAGGGGGTACCGGTACATAGTTAATGTGTCAATGTGCGGGGGGCACCGGTACAGAGTGCGGGGGCACCGGTACAGAGTGCAGGGGCACCGGTGTGGTAATCACCTACAATGACGTAATCCATTGCGAACCCACTTACTTGTCCGGTCTCAGTCTGTGTGGAGCAGACATGGAGACCTCCTACTTGTCTGGTCTCAGTCTGTGTGGAGCAGACATGGAGACCTCCTACTTGTCCGGTCTCAGTCTGTGTGGAGCAGACATGGAGACCTCCTACTTGTCTGGTCTCAGTCTGTGTGGAGCAGACATGGAGACCTCCTACTTGTCCGGTCTCAGTCTGTGTGGAGCAGACATGGAGACCTCCTACTTGTCCGGTCTCAGTCTGTGTGGAGCAGACATGGAGACCTCCTACTTGTCCGGTCTCAGTCTGTGTGGAGCAGACATGGAGACCTCCTACTTGTCCGGTCTCAGTCTGTGTGGAGCAGACATGGAGACCTCCTACTTGTCTGGTCTCAGTCTGTGTGGAGCACACATGGAGACCTCCTACCTGTCTGGTCTCAGTCTGTGTGGAGCAGACATGGAGCTCTCCTACTTGTCCGGTCTCAGTCTGTGTGGAGCAGACATGGAGACCTCCTACTTGTCTGGTCTCAGTCTGTGTGGAGCAGACATGGAGACCTCCTACTTGTCCGGTCTCAGTCTGTGTGGAGCAGACATGGAGACCTCCTACTTGTCCGGTCTCAGTCTGTGTGGAGCAGACATGGAGACCTCCTACTTGTCTGGTCTCAGTCTGTGTGGTGCAGACATGGAGACCTACTACTTGTCTGGTCTCAGTCTGTGTGGAGCAGACATGGAGACCTCCTACTTTTCTGGTCTCAGTCTGTGTGGAGCAGACATGGAGACCTCCTACTTGTCTGGTCTCAGTCTGTGTGGAGCAGACATGGAGACCTCCTACTTGTCTGGTCTCAGTCTGTGTGGAGCAGACATGGAGACCTCCTACTTGTCTGGTCTCAGTCTGTGTGGAGCAGACATGGAGACCTCCTTGACAGAGACAGAGAGAAGAGAGAACGTGCGAGAGGGATAGAAAGCAGTTGCTTCGAGAGGTTTCTCTACCTGAAAATGCATGACCTAAGTGATTGATAGTTGGTATTCAGCAGTCATAAAATGATGCCTTATTTACTTTGAAGATCTACTAATATAGTGATTTTTGTCACACAACTTAGGTAGCAGCTCCATAGATATGAGATGGTGGCATGGAATTAAATAATAAAGTCATAAAATAAACAAATATTTTGCTAAAGTAAAGTATTGTGAATGAATGAGCGTTAATAAGTGATAAGCAGTAAGGGACAGTCACTATCATCATGGGACTTGTATTGTTTCATTCTGTGTTGTTACACAATTCAACCCACATAATGCATAGTGCATTTAATGTCCATTCTTTTAAATCGAAACCAAAAACCATGATATTTAGAAAAAATAAGGAACCGAAACCAAACTGAACTCAAAAAGCACTATTTGCTCAGCACTTGTGTCCCCACAAAGTTAGTTAAACAAGACTGTGTGTGTTAATTAGTGTGTGTGACTTGATCCAAGTCCAGATGTTTCTTCCTGGTTACCCATGTTGGTTTACAATGAGCTGTACAGGTATAAAGACACAGTACAGTATAATGTCTGTGAACAGGTATCTCTATTGACCCAGCCTATCTACTGTGTTTATAATCCTTCAACTACCTTGTATCAGACTGAAGATCACATTATCCTTCTTCACTTCTCAGATAAGTGTAGTTCGGCAAAACACATTCACAATCACACATACCTGTACATACAGCATCTGTGAAGGTCAAGTTGCAGGGCTGCAAGTCAACAATGATGAACTTACCGGGTTCAATCACAGTCACCGGGATCTGGGAATGGGCCAGAGATGCATAATGTCAGTGACACAGTCATTATCTAGTTGTCTTGGCACCTAGAGAGCTGGGAGGAACACATTGGCAGAACTGTATTACAAGACTCTCATGATATCACCACTGACATTCAGAAGTTGAGACGAGATGACGAGAGTTGACGAGAGATGACATAGAGATGACAGAAAAAGAAGTGTTGCACCAACCAGTCAACCTAACCCTGACCTTAACTCAAACCTAACCCTGACCTTAACTCCAACCTAACCCTGACCTTAACTCAAACCTAACCCTGACCTTAACTCAAACCTGACCTTAACTCAAACCTGACCTTAACTCAAACCTAACCCTGACCTTAACTCCAACCTAACCCTGACCTTAACTCCAACCTAACCCTGACCTTAACCCTGACCTTAACTCCAACCTAACCCTGACCTTAACTCCAACCCTCCAACCTAACCCTGACCTTAACTCCAACCTAACCCTGACCTTAACTCCAACCTAACCCTGACCTTAACTCCAACCTAACCCTGACCGTAACTCCAACCTAACCTTGACCGTAACTCCAACCTAACCCTGACCGTAACTCCAACCTAACCCTGACCGTAACTCCAACCTAACCCTGACCTTAACTCCAACCTAACCCTGACCGTAACTCCAACCTAACCCCGACCGTAACTCCAACCTAACCCTGACCGTAACTCCAACCTAACCCTGACCGTAACTCCAACCTAACCCTGATCTTAACCCTGACCGTAACTCCAACCTAACCCTGACCTTAACCCTGACCGTAACTCCAACCTAACCCTGACCTTAACCCTGACCTTAACTCCAACCTAACCCTGACCGTAACTCCAACCTAACCCTGACCTTAACTCCAACCTGACCGTAACTCCAACCTAACCCTGACCTTAACCCTGACCGTAACTCCAACCTAACCCTGACCTTAACCCTGACCTTAACTCCAACCTAACCCTGACCGTAACTCCAACCTAACCCTGACCTTAACTCCAACCTAACCCTGACCTTAACTCCAACCTGACCGTAACTCCAACCTAACCCTGACCTTAACCCTGACCTTAACTCCAACCTAACCCTGACCGTAACTCCAACCTAACCCTGACCGTAACTCCAACCTAAACCTGACCTTAACCCTGACCTTAACTCCAACCTAACCCTGACCTTAACTCCAACCTAAACCTGACCTTAACCCTGACCTTAACTCCAACCTAACCCTGACCTTAACCCTGACCTTAACTCAAACCTGACCTTAACCCTGACCTTAACTCCAACCTAACCCTGACCTTAACTCCAACCTAACCCTGACCTTAACCCTGACCTTAACTCCAACCTAACCCTGACCGTAACTCCAACCTAACCCTGACCTTAAGTCTGACCTTAACTCCAACCTAAACCTGACCTTAACCCTGACCTTAACTCCAACCTAACCCTGACCGTAACTCCAACCTAACCCTGACCGTAACTCCAACCTAACCCTGACCGTAACTCCAACCTAACCCTGACCTTAACCCTGACCGTAACTCCAACCTAACCCTGACCGTAACTCCAACCTAACCCTGACCTTAACTCCAACCTAACCCTGACCTTAACTCCAACCTGACCGTAACTCCAACCTAACCCTGACCTTAACCCTGACCTTAACTCCAACCTAACCCTGACCGTAACTCCAACCTAACCCTGACCGTAACTCCAACCTAAACCTGACCTTAACCCTGACCTTAACTCCAACCTAACCCTGACCTTAACCCTGACCTTAACTCCAACCTAAACCTGACCTTAACCCTGACCTTAACTCCAACCTAAACCTGACCTTAACCCTGACCGTAACTCCAACCTAACCCTGACCTTAACTCCAACCTAACCCTGACCTTAACCCTGACCTTAACTCCAACCTAACCCTGACCGTAACTCCAACCTAACCCTGACCTTAACCCTGACCTTAACTCCAACCTAAACCTGACCTTAACCCTGACCTTAACTCCAACCTAACCCTGACCTTAACTCCAACCTAACCCTGACCGTACCTCCAACCTAACCCTGACCTTAACTCCAACCTAACCCTGACCTTAACTCCAACCTAACCCTGACCTTAACTCCAACCTAACCCTGACCTTAACTCCAACCTAACCCTGACCTTAACTCCAACCTAACCCTGACCTTAACTCCAACCTAACCCTGACCTTAACTCCAACCTAACCCTGACCGTAACTCCAACCTAACCCTGACCTTAACCCTGACCATAACTCCAACCTAACCCTGACCTTAAATCCAACCTGACCGTAACTCCAACCTAACCCTGACCTTAACTCCAACCTAACCCTGACCTTAACTCCAACCTAACCCTGACCTTAACTCCAACCTAACCCTGACCTTAACTCCAACCTAACCCTGACCTTAACTCCAACCTGACCGTAACTCCAACCTAACCCTGACCTTAACCCTGACCTTAACTCCAACCTAACCCTGACCGTAACTCCAACCTAACCCTGACCGTAACTCCAACCTAACCCTGACCTTAACCCTGACCTTAACTCCAACCTAAACCTGACCTTAACCCTGACCTTAACTCCAACCTAAACCTGACCTTAACCCTGACCTTAACTCCAACCTAACCCTGACCTTAACCCTGACCTTAACTCCAACCTAACCCTGACCGTAACTCCAACCTAACCCTGACCTTAACCCTGACCTTAACTCCAACCTAAACCTGACCTTAACCCTGACCTTAACTCCAACCTAACCCTGACCTTAACTCCAACCTAACCCTGACCGTACCTCCAACCTAACCCTGACCTTAACTCCAACCTAACCCTGACCTTAACTCCAACCTAACCCTGACCTTAACTCCAACCTAACCCTGACCTTAACTCCAACCTAACCCTGACCTTAACTCCAACCTAACCCTGACCTTAACTCCAACCTAACCCTGACCTTAACTCCAACCTAACCCTGACCTTAACTCCAACCTAACCCTGACCTTAACTCCAACCTAACCCTGACCGTAACTCCAACCTAACCCTGACCTTAACCCTGACCATAACTCCAACCTAACCCTGACCTTAAATCCAACCTGACCGTAACTCCAACCTAACCCTGACCTTAACTCCAACCTAACCCTGACCTTAACTCCAACCTAAACCTGACCTTAATCCTGACCTTAACTCCAACCTAACCCAGACCGTAACTCCAACCTAACCCTGACCTTAAATCCAACCTGACCGTAACTCCAACCTAACCCTGACCGTAACTCCAACCTAACCATGACCTTAACTCCAACCTAACCCTGACCTTAACTCCAACCTAACCCTGACCTTAACTCCAACCTAAACCTGACCTTAATCCTGACCTTAACTCCAACCTAACCCAGACCGTAACTCCAACCTAACCCTGACCTTAAATCCAACCTGACCGTAACTCCAACCTAACCCTGACCTTAACTCCAACCTAACCCTGACCGTAACTCCAACCTAACCCTGACCGTAACTCCAACCTAACCCTGACCTTAACCCTGACCGTAACTCCAACCTAACCCTGACCTTAACCCTGACCGTAACTCCAACCTAACCCTGACCGTAACTCCAACCTAACCCTGACCTTAACTCCAACCTAACCCTGACCTTAACTCCAACCTAACCCTGACCTTAACCCTGACCGTAACTCCAACCTAACCCTGACCGTAACTCCAACCTAACCCTGACCGTAACTCCAACCTAACCCTGACCGTAACTCCAACCTAACCCTGACCGTAACTCCAACCTAACCCTGACCTTAACTCCAACCTAACCCTGACCGTAACTCCAACCTAACCCTGACCTTAACCCTGACCGTAACTCCAACCTAACCCTGACCTTAACCCTGACCGTAACTCCAACCTAACCCTGACCGTAACTCCAACCTAACCCTGACCTTAACTCCAACCTAACCCTGACCTTAACTCCAACCTAACCCTGACCTTAACCCTGACCGTAACTCCAACCTAACCCTGACCTTAACTCCAACCTAACCCTGACCTTAACTCCAACCTGACCGTAACTCCAACCTAACCCTGACCTTAACCCTGACCTTAACTCCAACCTAACCCTGACCGTAACTCCAACCTAACCCTGACCGTAACTCCAACCTAAACCTGACCTTAACCCTGACCTTAACTCCAACCTAACCCTGACCTTAACTCCAACCTAAACCTGACCTTAACCCTGACCTTAACTCCAACCTAACCCTGACCTTAACCCTGACCTTAACTCAAACCTGACCTTAACCCTGACCTTAACTCCAACCTAACCCTGACCGTAACTCCAACCTAACCCTGACCTTAACTCCAACCTAACCCTGACCTTAACCCTGACCTTAACTCCAACCTAACCCTGACCGTAACTCCAACCTAACCCTGACCTTAAGTCTGACCTTAACTCCAACCTAAACCTGACCTTAACCCTGACCTTAACTCCAACCTAACCCTGACCGTAACTCCAACCTAACCCTGACCTTAACCCTGACCTTAACTCCAACCTAAACCTGACCTTAACCCTGACCTTAACTCCAACCTAACCCTGACCTTAACTCCAACCTAACCCTGACCGTACCTCCAACCTAACCCTGACCTTAACTCCAACCTAACCCTGACCTTAACCCTGACCGTAACTCCAACCTAACCCTGACCGTAACTCCAACCTAACCCTGACCGTAACTCCAACCTAACCCTGACCTTAACCCTGACCTTAACTCCAACCTAACCCTGACCGTAACTCCAACCTAACCCTGACCTTAACTCCAACCTAACCCTGACCTTAACTCCAACCTGACCGTAACTCCAACCTAACCCTGACCTTAACCCTGACCTTAACTCCAACCTAACCCTGACCGTAACTCCAACCTAACCCTGACCGTAACTCCAACCTAAACCTGACCTTAACCCTGACCTTAACTCCAACCTAACCCTGACCTTAACCCTGACCTTAACTCCAACCTAAACCTGACCTTAACCCTGACCTTAACTCCAACCTAAACCTGACCTTAACCCTGACCGTAACTCCAACCTAACCCTGACCTTAACTCCAACCTAACCCTGACCTTAACCCTGACCTTAACTCCAACCTAACCCTGACCGTAACTCCAACCTAACCCTGACCTTAAGTCTGACCTTAACTCCAACCTAAACCTGACCTTAACCCTGACCTTAACTCCAACCTAACCCTGACCGTAACTCCAACCTAACCCTGACCTTAACCCTGACCTTAACTCCAACCTAAACCTGACCTTAACCCTGACCTTAACTCCAACCTAACCCTGACCTTAACTCCAACCTAACCCTGACCGTACCTCCAACCTAACCCTGACCTTAACTCCAACCTAACCCTGACCTTAACTCCAACCTAACCCTGACCTTAACTCCAACCTAACCCTGACCTTAACTCCAACCTAACCCTGACCTTAACTCCAACCTAACCCTGACCTTAACTCCAACCTAACCCTGACCTTAACTCCAACCTAACCCTGACCTTAACTCCAACCTAACCCTGACCTTAACTCCAACCTAACCCTGACCGTAACTCCAACCTAACCCTGACCTTAACCCTGACTGTAACTCCAACCTAACCCTGACCTTAACCCTGACCGTAACTCCAACCTAACCCTGACCGTAACTCCAACCTAACCCTGACCTTAACTCCAACCTAACCCTGACCTTAACTCCAACCTAACCCTGACCTTAACTCCAACCTAACCCTGACCTTAACCCTGACCGTAACTCCAACCTAACCCTGACCGTAACTCCAACCTAACCCTGACCGTAACTCCAACCTAACCCTGACCGTAACTCCAACCTAACCCTGACCTTAACCCTGACCTTAACTCCAACCTAACCCTGACCTTAACTCCAACCTAACCCTGACCTTAACTCCAACCTAACCCTGACCTTAACTCCAACCTAACCCTGACCGTAACTCCAACCTAACCCTGACCGTAACTCCAACCTAACCATGACCTTAACTCCAACCTAACCCTGACCGTAACTCCAACCTAACCCTGACCTTAACCCTGACCGTAACTCCGACCTAACCCTGACCGTAACTCCAACCTAACCCTGACCTTAACTCCAACCTAACCCTGACCTTAACTCCAACCTAACCCTGACCTTAACCCTGACCGTAACTCCAACCTAACCCTGACCTTAACCCTGACCTTAACTCCAACCTAACCCTGACCGTAACTCCAACCTAACCCTGACCGTAACTCCAACCTAAACCTGACCTTAACCCTGACCTTAACTCCAACCTAACCCTGACCTTAACCCTGACCTTAACTCCAACCTAAACCTGACCTTAACCCTGACCTTAACTCCAACCTAAACCTGACCTTAACCCTGACCTTAACTCCAACCTAAACCTGACCTTAACCCTGACCGTAACTCCAACCTAACCCTGACCTTAACTCCAACCTAACCCTGACCTTAACCCTGACCTTAACTCCAACCTAACCCTGACCGTAACTCCAACCTAACCCTGACCTTAAGTCTGACCTTAACTCCAACCTAAACCTGACCTTAACCCTGACCTTAACTCCAACCTAACCCTGACCGTAACTCCAACCTAACCCTGACCTTAACCCTGACCTTAACTCCAACCTAACCCTGACCTTAACTCCAACCTAACCCTGACCGTACCTCCAACCTAACCCTGACCTTAACTCCAACCTAACCCTGACCTTAACTCCAACCTAACCCTGACCTTAACTCCAACCTAACCCTGACCTTAACTCCAACCTAACCCTGACCTTAACTCCAACCTAACCCTGACCTTAACTCCAACCTAACCCTGACCTTAACTCCAACCTAACCCTGACCGTAACTCCAACCTAACCCTGACCTTAACCCTGACTGTAACTCCAACCTAACCCTGACCTTAACCCTGACCGTAACTCCAACCTAACCCTGACCGTAACTCCAACCTAACCCTGACCTTAACTCCAACCTAACCCTGACCTTAACTCCAACCTAACCCTGACCTTAACCCTGACCGTAACTCCAACCTAACCCTGACCGTAACTCCAACCTAACCCTGACCGTAACTCCAACCTAACCCTGACCTTAACTCCAACCTAACCCTGACCGTAACTCCAACCTAACCCTGACCTTAACCCTGACCTTAACTCCAACCTAACCCTGACCTTAACTCCAACCTAACCCTGACCTTAACTCCAACCTAACCCTGACCGTAACTCCAACCTAACCCTGACCGTAACTCCAACCTAACCATGACCTTAACTCCAACCTAACCCTGACCGTAACTCCAACCTAACCCTGACCTTAACCCTGACCGTAACTCCGACCTAACCCTGACCGTAACTCCAACCTAACCCTGACCTTAACTCCAACCTAACCCTGACCTTAACTCCAACCTAACCCTGACCTTAACCCTGACCTTAACTCCAACCTAACCCTGACCGTAACTCCAACCTAACCCTGGCCGTAACTCCAACCTAACCCTGACCTTAACTCCAACCTAACCCTGACCGTAACTCCAACCTAACCCTGACCGTAACTCCAACCTAACCCTGACCGTAACTCCAACCTAACCCTGACCGTAACTCCAACCTAACCCTGACCCTAACCCTGACCGTAACTCCAACCTAATCCTGACCCTAACCCTGACCGTAACTTCAACCTAACCCTGACCTTAACCCTGACCTTAACCCTGACCGTAACTCCAATTTAACCCTGACCTTAACCCTGACCTTAACCCTGACCTTAACCCTGACCTTAACTCCAACCTAACCCTGACCGTAACTCCAACCTAACCCTGACCTTAACCCTGACCGTAACTCCAACCTAACCCTGACCTTAACCCTGACCGTAACTCCAACCTAACCCTGACCTTAACCCTTACCTTAACCCTGACCTTAAGCCTGACCTTAACTCCAATTTAACCCTGACCGTAACTCCAACCTAACCCTGACCGTAACTCCAACTTTAACCCTGACCTTAACCCTGACCTTAACCCTGACCGTAACTCCAACCTAACCCTGACCTTAACCCTGACCTTAACCCTGACCGTAACTCCAACCTAACCCTGACCTTAACCCTGACCGTAACTCCATCCTAACCCTGACCTTAACCCTGACCGTAACTCCAACCTAACCCTGACCTTAACCCTGACCCTAACCCTGACCGTAACTCCAACCTAACCCTGACCTTAACCCTGACCGTAACTCCAACCTAACCCTGACCTTAACCCTGACCGTAACTCCAATTTAACCCTGACCGTAACCCCAACCTAATCCTGACCTTAACCCTGACCATAACCCTGACCGTAACTCCAACCTAACCCTGACCTTTAACCCTGACCGTAACCCCAACCTAACCCTGACCGTAATTCCAACCTAACCCTGACTTTAACCTTAACCATCACCATATAACCCTGACCCTGACCTTAACCCTGACCATAACCCCAACCTAACCCTGACCGTAACTCCAACCTAACCCTGACTTTAACCTTAACCATCACCATAGCCCCCTAACCCTGACCCTGACCTTAACCCTGACCGTAATCCCAACCTAACCCTGACCTTAACCATCATCGTAACCCCCTAACGCTGACCGTAACCCCGACCTTAACCCTGACCGTAACCCCAACCTAACCCTGACCTTAACCCTGACCGTAACCCCAACCTAACCCTGACCTTAACCCTGACCATAACCCTGGATGAAGAAAAACAAATCCATGTGATCAATAGTGAAAAAGTCACTACGGCTATCACATGATCATCCAGGCTAACTTCTGTGTCAAAGGGAGTGGACATTGTGAATGGTTACAGTAGATTGCGCTGAGGGGTGTAGAGAGGAGGGGGAGAGGGAGGAAATTAGTGAAAGTTCAGAGATTGAGCACTGACTGAGAAAAGACAGATAGACAGACAGACAGGCAGGCAGGCAGACAGACAGACAGACAGACAGACAGACAGGACTGGACAGACATATAGAGGTGATAGGATAGTACAGTTGGAGTCTGAAAAGCTTTGGGTCAAGATGGGAGGTAAGTCTGTAGAGCTGCTAGGTTAACCTTTAAACTTTAAACTACATTAATGCAATAGAATATTGAAGTGTTACCTGGCTAAAAGATTAAAGCTTAAATAGGTTCACCCACACTAGCCACTTTCTGATGCTATAGTGACCACATTGGAGTTGATGTCTTTCAGACATTCTACCTTGACTCAAGATCAGGTGGAACAGAATCTTCTACAGTGGTTGTACATCTATTCTCTTTTTAGTCGCTGCCTGATGAAAACCTTCAACTTAGTCGATTTGTTATTGTTTTGCCCTTTATTGAAAGTGGTAACACCCCTCAGTGTACTCTGAACATATGTGACATTTTTATTTCAATTAGCTTCTGTCATTTCACAACTGCATGTTTGTTAATTGTAAAAATAGCTTCTTTTTTTTCTGAAAAGTTGATATTTTGGAGATCAGACAGCGACGTTTTATTCCAAGGTCATATGACTCATAGAAGTCACTGATGCAAAGCAACTTTTCTACAGTCCTCAGCAGAATGTTTCTAGTCTGCTTATCATCATTCAGGAAGCATCAAGCGTAATATCGTAAAAATGTTATTGTATGAATTTTGGTTGTGTTATAATAGTTATTGTTGGTTGTTTGGTGGTTAAATGTTGAGGGCTGTATACCAGAATTAGGCAGTTAGATTTGCATTGCCAGGAGTTGACCCAGAGCACAGTGGTGGTTGGTCAGGATAACCTAAGGTTCATTGACTGTCCAGGAACATGTGCGTGTGTATGTCCACACACACACACACATACATACATACATACACACACATAGAACACTTTCAGCTAGTGTCAGTATGTCCTGTCCACACACCCAACCATATCTCTCCGTCTCTCCTCTATGGAAAGCATGCACTGATCTGTACATTGCAACACAGTGTTGGGACCTAATCTCAGCCTTACAGTCAACCAGAACAGGTGTCGGTTTTGGTCAGTAACAAGTTTCAGTCCGTTTCTGTGTGTGTGAATTATTGATGGGGCTAAAAATCGATACAGTTACATATTGCAATATTAGTGGTGGAAGATATTATATCGATATTTGACTCCAACTATTTTTTTAGCTACTGTAGGCAGCGTTATCTAGCACTAGTTGACAGTACCAGCGTCAAAACTCAGGTTTTCATCCTATCGCTTGTTCTCCATTTTCTTTTTAAATAGAGAGCCAACATGTTTTCAGCATGACTGATCAAAATTCATTTTCTGATGCTCTCTCTTGTCCCTCTGCAGCAGACATAGTGAGCAATATGTCTGGAACCTCAAATCACAATAAAACTGCAGTCTCTAATCGCAATACATGTAGAATCGTGAGAATCACAATACATATCGTATCGGCACCTAAGTATTGTAATTATATCATTTCGTGAGGTGTGTGTGTGTGCGATGTGTCAGAGGTAGAGCTCTGTGGAACACATAATAATGTGTGCAGCAGGGCATCGGAATTGGGTCACAGAAAGGAGACAGAGGGAGAGAGAGATGGAGAGCGTGATAGAGGGGATGGAGAGAGAGAGAGAACTGTGGCTAGACATCCCACAGGACACATACACACAGACTGACAAGCACATGACAGACCTCAACAAGCTAAGAGGTCTCTCTCTCACTCCCCCTCTCTGTCTCTCTGTCTCTCTCTCTCAGGGCTAGACCACCTCCCAGGACCAGCATGTTTGTCAGCTCCTTCTTTTCCTCATTCTCCTTTTCCTTCCCACCGTTTAGGGGGCACCTTGAGTATTGAGCTACTCTCCTTCCCTCCCTATCCTCCCTCTATATCCATCCCTCTATCTCCTCCCTCTATCTCCTTCCCTCTATATCCATCCCTCCTCCTCTCTCCTCTTTTCACATCCTCACATGTTGTCAGTACTGTTGTAAGTGTTGACCTTGTCCATCAACATCTGTCCTTCCTTTCCTCCTCGTTCTCCTCCTCGTTCTCCTCCTCCTCCTCCTCTCTGCCTGTCTTGTGTGTTGACAGCAGCAGTACAGACTGACTGAGTGTTAAATGTATTTTTTATATTTTTTTGTGTCCAACTTTTTATTATTATTATTTTTTCCCTGTGAGGCATTCAGATCACAGACAACACACCTACTCATTCAAATATTTTTCTTCATTAGTACTATTTTCTACATTTTAGAATAATAGTGAAGACATGAAAGCTATGAAATAACACATAATGGAATCATGTAGTAACCAAAAAAGTGTTAACCTGTTGCGACGAGCAATCCCGTATCCGGGAGCGTAATTATAGCCTCAAGATCATTACCATAACGCAACGTTAACTATTCATGAAAATCAAAAATGAAATGAAATAAATATATTGGCTCACAAGCTTAGCCTTTTGTTAACAACACTGTCATCTCAGATTTTCAAAAAATGCTTTTCAACCATAGCTACACAAGCATTTGTGTAAGAGTATTGATAGCCTAGCATAGCATTAAGCCTAGCATTCAGCAGGCAACATTTTCACAAAAACAAGAAAAGCATTCAAATAAAATCATTTGCCTTTGAAGAACTTCGGATGTTTTCAATGAGGAGACTCTCAGTTAGATAGCAAATGTTCAGTTTTTCCAAAAAGATTATTTGTGTAGGACAAATCGCTCCGTTTTGTTCATCACGATTGGGTAAGAAAAAAACTGAAAATTCAGTCATTACAACGCAAACTTTTTTCCAAATTAACTCCATAATATCGACAGAAACATGGCAAACATTGTTTAGAATCAATCCTCAAGGTGTTTTTCACATATCTATTCGATGATAAGTCACTCGTGGCAGTTTGGTTTCTCCTCTGTTTAAAATGGAAAAATGCTCGCACCTGGAGATTCCGCAATAGTTTCGACGGAGGACACCGAGCGGACACCTGGTAAATGTAGTCTCTTATGGTCAATTTTCCAATGATATGCCTACAAATACGTCACAATGCTGCAAACACTTTGGGGAAACGACAAAGTGTAGGCTCATTCCTTGTGCATTCACAGCCATATAAGGAGACATTGGAACACAGCGCCTCAAAAATCTGGCTCACTTCCTGTATGAAATTTCATCTTGGTTTCACCTGTAGCATTAGTTCTGTGGCACTCACAGACAATATCTTTGCAGTTTTGGAAACGTCAGAGTGTTTTCTTTCAAAAGCTGTTAATTATATGCATAGTTGAGCATCTTTTCGTGACAAAATATCTTGTTTAAAACGGGAACGTTTTTCATCCAAAAATGAAATACTGCCCCCAGAGGTTCAAGAGGTTAAACAAATCCAAATGTATTTTATATTTGATATTCTTTAAAGTAGCCACCCTTTGCCTTGATGACAGCTTTGCCCACTATTGCCATTCTCTCAACCAGCTTCATGAGGTAGTCACCTGGAATGCATTTCAATTAACAGGTGTGCCTTGTTAAAAGTTCATTTGCGGAATTTCTTTCCTTCTTAATGCTTTTGAGCCAATCCGTTGTGTTGTAGGGGTGGTATACAGAAGATTTGGTGAAAAAACAAGTCCATATTATGAAAACTAACAGCTCATATAAGCAAAGAGAAACGACAGTCCATCATTACTTTAAGACATGAAGGTCAGTTAGTATGGAAAATGTCAAGAACTTTGAACATTTCTTCAAGTGCAGTCGCAAAAACCATCAAGCGCTGTGATGAAACTGGCTCTCATGAGGACCGCCACAGGAAAGGGAAGACCCAGAGTGACCTCTGCTGCACAGAATAAGTGAATTAGAGTTTCCAGACTCAGAAATTTCAACCCAAATAAATGCTTCACAGTGTTCAAGTAACAGACACATCAACTGTTCAGAGGAGACTTGCTTGGGCCAAGAAACACGAGCAATCAACAATAGACTGGTGGAATTCTGTCCTTCGGTCTGATGAGTCCAAATTTGAGATTTTTGATTCCAACCGCCGTGTCTTTGTGAGACGCAGGCTAGGTAAACGGATGATCTCCTCATGTGTGGTTACCCCCATGATAAAGCACTGTTGTGATTTATTTTATAATTCAAGGCAAACTTAACCAGCATGGCTACCACAGCATTCTGCAGCGATACACCATCCCATCTGGTTTGCACTTAGTGGGACTATCATTTGTTTTTCAACAGGACAATGACCCAACACACCTCCAGGCTGTGTAAGGGATATTTTACCAAGAAGGAGAGCAATGAAGTGCTGCATCAGATGACCTGGCCTCCACAATCACCCGACCTCAACCCTATTGAGATGGTTTGGGATGAGTTGGACCGCAGAGTGAAGGAAAAGCAGTCAACAAGTGCTCAGCATATGTGGGAACTCCTTCAAGAGAAAAGCATTCCAGGTGAATCTGGTTGAGAGAATGCCAAGAGTGTGCAAAGCTGTCATCAAAGCAAAGGGTGGCTACTTTGAAGAATCTAAAATCAAAAAAAATATTTTGATTTGTTTAACACT
This sequence comes from Oncorhynchus nerka, assembly GCF_034236695.1. Classification (NCBI taxonomy): domain Eukaryota; kingdom Metazoa; phylum Chordata; class Actinopteri; order Salmoniformes; family Salmonidae; genus Oncorhynchus; species Oncorhynchus nerka. The sequence goes on from NC_088398.1 coordinate 3,475,213, forward strand.
TTCTTGGTTGCTACATGATTCCATATGTGTTATTTCATAGTGTTAATGTCTTCACTAGTATTTTACAATGTAGAAAATTGTACTAATAAAGAATGATTTGTTTGTAAAGACACCAGCACCCAGACAGACTGTGCATCTGATGTGTGTGTTCATTTAAAACAGACTCCAAATTAGAACCATTTGTCAGATTGCTTCTTGTCTCCAGAATGTCACTGTATATGATTTCCATGTCAGGTTGTAAATGTCATGTAGTGGCCAGTCACAGCATCTGTCCTGTATGGCAGTATGTTGCATGTCACGTGACGTTAGCCCCCTCCCCACACACACTCACACCCTCTCTTGAATGTCACTGTTCAGAATGCTGCATGTTAACCTTCTCCAACCTTAGTTCTGTCAGTCTGAGGCCATCTCAAAAAGCTAAGAGGTCTCTCTCTCCCCGTGTCTCTCTCACCCCCTCTCTCAATTCAAAAGGTTTACATTACCAAAGTAAGTCGAATAGACAAAAAAACAAAAACGGAAATAAACCTTCAGAAATTAACAGTAAACATTACGCTCACATAAGTTTTAAAAAACATAGACATTTCTCTCTCTCTTAGCTCGAATCAGGCGTTACTCTGACGTCATGCCCCTCCCAGACTCCTTCATCCAGAAGCAGCAGCTGGACGCCAGCATGGCCGACACCTTCCTGGAGCACCTGTGTCTGCTGGACATCGACCAGGAGCCAATTACAGCCCGCAACACAAGCATCATCTGCACCATCGGTGAGTTAAATAACTAATCATCTGCACCACGTGTCAGAAAGCATTCCACGGAGGCCTGAGTGTCTGCGAGCTTTCGCTCTACCCTTGTACTTGATGGATGAATTAAGGTCACTAATTAGTAAGGAACTTCCCTCACCCGGATGTCTAGGTCTTAATTGAAAGGAAAAAACAAAAAAACAAAAACCTGCAGACACTCAGCCCTCCGTGGAATGAGTTTGACACCCCTGATCTACGCCATCGGTGAGTTAAATAACCAATCATCTGCACCATCAGTGAGTTAAATAACCAATCAGCTGCACCATTGGTGAGTTAAATAACCAATCAGCTACACCATTGGTGAGTTAAATAACCACATCTGCACCATCAGTGAGTTAAATAACCAATCATCTGCACCATCAGTGAGTTAAATAACCAATCAGCTGCGCCATCAGTGAGTTAAATAACCACATCTGCACCATCAGTGAGTTAAATAACCAATCAGCTACACCATTGGTGAGTTAAATAACCACATCTGCACCATCAGTGAGTTAAATAACCATGTGACATTCTGGGATATATGGGACGGTAGCATCCCACCTCACCAACAGCCAGTGAAAGTGCAGGGCGCCAAATTAAAAATACAAAAAAATCTCATAATTAAAATTCCTCAAGCATGCAAGTATTTTACACAATTTTAAAGATACAATTCTCGTTAATCGAGCCACAGTGTCTGATTTAAAAAATGCTTTACAGCGAAAGCACCACAAACGAATATGTTAGGTCACGACCAACTCACAGAAAAACACAGCCATTTTTCCAGCCAAAGAGAGGAGTCACGAAAAGCACAAATAGAGATAAAATTAATCACTAACCTTTGATGATCTTCATCAGATGACACTCACAGGACTTCATGTTACACAATACATCTATGTTTTGTTCGATAAAGTGCATATTTATATAAAAAAATCAAATTTTACATTGGCGCGTTACGTTCAGTAGTTCTAAAACATGAGGTGATTGTGCAGAGAACAACATCTATTTACAGAAATACTCATTATAAATGTTAATGAAAATACAAGTGTTATACAGGGAATTAGAGATATACTTCTCCTTAATGCAACCGCTGTGTCAGATTTCAAAAAAACTTTACGGAAAAAGCAAACCATGCAATAATCTGAGTACAGTGTTCAGACAACAAAGCAGCCCAAAAAATATACGCCATATTGGGTAGTCAACATTAGTCATAAATAGCATTATAAATATTCACTTACCTTTAATCTTCATCAGAATGCACTCCCAGGAATCGCAGTTCCACAATAAATGTTTGTTTTGTTCGATAATGTTTGTTTTGTTCGATAACCAATCAGCTGCACCATCAGTGAGTTAAATAACCACATCTGCACCATCAGTGAGTTAAATAACTACATCTGCACCATCAGTGAGTTAAATAACCACATCTGCACCATCAGTGAGTTAAATAACTACATCTGCACCATCAGTGAGTTAAATAACCACATCTGCACCATCAGTGAGTTAAATAACCACATCTGCACCATCAGTGAGTTAAATAACCACATCTGCACCATCAGTGAGTTAAATAACAAGATCTGCACCATCAGTGAGTTAAATAACCAATCAGCTGCACCATCAGTAAGTTAAATAACCAATCAGCTGCACCATCAGTAAGTTAAATAACCAATCAGCTGTACCATTGGTGAGTTAAATAACCACATCTGCACCATCAGTGAGTTAAATAACTACATCTGCACCATCAGTGAGTTAAATAACCAATCAGCTGCACCATCAGTGAGTTAAATAACCACATCTGCACCATCAGTGAGTTAAATAACCACATCTGCACCATCAGTGAGTTAAATAACTACATCTGCACCATCAGTGAGTTAAATAACCACATCTGCACCATCAGTGAGTTAAATAACCACATCTGCACCATCAGTGAGTTAAATAACTACATCTGCACCATCATTGAGTTAAATAACCAATCAGCTGCACCATCAGTGAGTTAAATTACTACATCTGCACCATCAGTGAGTTAAATAACCAATCAGCTGCACCATCAGTGAGTTAAATAACAACATCTGCACCATCAGTGAGTTAAATAACCACATCTGCACCATCAGTGAGTTAAATAACCAATCAGCTGCACCATCAGTGAGTTAAATAACAACATCTGCACCATCAGTGAGTTAAATAACCACATCTGCACCATCAGTGAGTTAAATAACCAATCAGCTGCACCATCAGTGAGTTAAATAACCACATCTGCACCATCAGTAAGTTAAATAACCAATCAGCTGCACCATCAGTGAGTTAAATAACTACATCTGCACCATCAGTGAGTTAAATAACTACATCTGCACCATCAGTGAGTTAAATAACCACATCTGCACCATCAGTGAGTTAAATAACCACATCTGCACCATCAGTGAGTTAAATAACAACATCTGCACCATCAGTGAGTTAAATAACCACATCTGCACCATCGGTGAGTTAAATAACCAATCAGCTGCACCATCAGTGAGTTAAATAACCACATCTGCACCATCAGTAAGTTAAATAACCAATCAGCTGTACCATTGGTGAGTTAAATAACCAAATCTGCACCATCATTGAGTTAAATAACCAATCAGCTGCACCATTGGTGAGTTAAATAACCACATCTGCACCATCAGTGAGTTAAATAACCAATCAGCTGCACCATCAGTGAGTTAAATAACAACATCTGCACCATCAGTGAGTTAAATAACCACATCTGCACCATCAGTGAGTTAAATAACCAATCAGCTGCACCATCAGTGAGTTAAATAACAACATCTGCACCATCAGTGAGTTAAATAACCACATCTGCACCATCAGTGAGTTAAATAACCACATCTGCACCATCAGTGAGTTAAATAACCAATCAGCTGCACCATCAGTGAGTTAAATAACAACATCTGCACCATCAGTGAGTTAAATAACAACAGCTGCACCATCAGTGAGTTAAATAACCACATCTGCACCATCAGTGAGTTAAATAACCACATCTGCACCATCAGTGAGTTAAATAACCAATCAGCTGCACCATCAGTGAGTTAAATAACAACATCTGCACCATCAGTGAGTTAAATAACCACATCTGCACCATCAGTGAGTTAAATAACCAATCAGCTGCACCATCAGTGAGTTAAATAACAACATCTGCACCATCAGTGAGTTAAATAACCACATCTGCACCATCAGTGAGTTAAATAACCAATCAGCTGCACCATCAGTGAGTTAAATAACCACATCTGCACCATCAGTAAGTTAAATAACCAATCAGCTGCACCATCAGTGAGTTAAATAACAACAGCTGCACCATCAGTGAGTTAAATAACCACATCTGCACCATCAGTGAGTTAAATAACCACATCTGCACCATCAGTGAGTTAAATAACCAATCAGCTGCACCATCAGTGAGTTAAATAACCACATCTGCACCATCAGTGAGTTAAATAACCACATCTGCACCATCAGTGAGTTAAATAACCAATCAGCTGCACCATCAGTGAGTTAAATAACAACATCTGCACCATCAGTGAGTTAAATAACCACATCTGCACCATCAGTGAGTTAAATAACCAATCAGCTGCACCATCAGTGAGTTAAATAACCACATCTGCACCATCAGTAAGTTAAATAACCAATCAGCTGCACCATCAGTGAGTTAAATAACAACATCTGCACCATCAGTGAGTTAAATAACCACATCTGCACCATCAGTGAGTTAAATAACCAATCAGCTGCACCATCAGTGAGTTAAATAACCACATCTGCACCATCAGTAAGTTAAATAACCAATCAGCTGTACCATTGGTGAGTTAAATAACCACATCTGCACCATCAGTGAGTTAAATAACCACATCTGCACCATCAGTGAGTTAAATAACAACAGCTGCACCATCAGTGAGTTAAATAACCACATCTGCACCATCAGTGAGTTAAATAACCACATCTGCACCATCAGTGAGTTAAATAACCACATCTGCACCATCAGTGAGTTAAATAACAACATCTGCACCATCAGTGAGTTAAATAACCACATCTGCACCATCAGTGAGTTAAATAACCAATCAGCTGCACCATCAGTGAGTTAAATAACCACATCTGCACCATCAGTAAGTTAAATAACCAATCAGCTGCACCATCAGTGAGTTAAATAACCACATCTGCACCATCAGTGAGTTAAATAACCACATCTGCACCATCAGTGAGTTAAATAACAACATCTGCACCATCAGTGAGTTAAATAACTACATCTGCACCATCATTGAGTTAAATAACCAATCAGCTGCACCATCAGTAAGTTAAATAACCAATCAGCTGTACCATTGGTGAGTTAAATAACTACATCTGCACCATCATTGAGTTAAATAACAACAGCTGCACCATCAGTGAGTTAAATAACCACATCTGCACCATCAGTGAGTTAAATAACCACATCTGCACCATCAGTGAGTTAAATAACAACATCTATACCATCAGTGAGTTAAATAACTACATCTGCACCATCAGTGAGTTAAATAACTACATCTGCACCATCAGTGAGTTAAATAACTACATCTGCACCATCAGTGAGTTAAATAACTACATCTGCACCATCAGTGAGTTAAATAACAACATCTGCACCATCAGTGAGTTAAATAACTACATCTGCACCATCAGTGAGTTAAATAACCACATCTGCACCATCAGTGAGTTAAATAACCACATCTGCACCATCAGTGAGTTAAATAACCACATCTGCACCATCAGTGAGTTAAATAACCACATCTGCACCATCAGTGAGTTAAATAACCAATCAGCTGCACCATCAGTGAGTTAAATAACAACATCTGCACCATCAGTGAGTTAAATAACCACATCTGCACCATCAGTGAGTTAAATAACCAATCAGCTGCACCATCAGTGAGTTAAATAACAACATCTGCACCATCAGTGAGTTAAATAACCACATCTGCACCATCAGTGAGTTAAATAACAACATCTGCACCATCAGTGAGTTAAATAACCACATCTGCACCATCAGTGAGTTAAATAACCAATCAGCTGCACCATCAGTGAGTTAAATAACCAATCAGCTGCACCATTGGTGAGTTAATTAACCACATCTGCACCATCAGTTAGTTAAATAACCATGTGACATTCTGGGATATATGGGACGGTAGCATCCCACCTCACCAACAGTCAGTGAAAGTGCAGGGCGCCAAATTAAAAATACAAAAAAATCTCATAATTAAAATTCCTCAAGCATGCAAGTATTTTACACAATTTTAAAGATACAATTCTCGTTAATCGAGCCACAGTGTCTGATTTAAAAAATGCTTTACAGCGAAAGCACCACAAACGAATATGTTAGGTCACCACCAACTCACAGAAAAACACAGCCATTTTTCCAGCCAAAGAGAGGAGTCACGAAAAGCACAAATAGAGATAAAATTAATCACGAACCTTTGATGATCTTCATCAGATGACACTCACAGGACTTCATGTTACACAATACATCTATGTTTTGTTCGATAAAGTGCATATTTATATAAAAATCAAATTTTACATTGGCGCACGTTCAGTAGTTCTAAAACATGAGGTGATTGTGCAGAGAACAACATCTATTTACAGAAATACTCATTATAAATGTTAATGAAAATACAAGTGTTATACAGGGAATTAGAGATATACTTCTCCTTAATGCAACCGCTGTGTCAGATTTCAAAAAACTTTACGGAAAAAGCAAACCATGCAATAATCTGAGTACAGTGTTCAGACAACAAAGCAGCCCAAAAATATACAGTATTGGGTAGTCAACATTAGTCATAAATAGCATTATAAATATTCACTTACCTTTAATCTTCATCAGAATGCACTCCCAGGAATCGCAGTTCCACAATAAATGTTTGTTTTGTTCGATAATGTTTGTTTTGTTCGATAACCAATCAGCTGCACCATCAGTGAGTTAAATAACCACATCTGCACCATCAGTGAGTTAAATAACAACATCTGCACCATCAGTGAGTTAAATAACTACATCTGCACCATCATTGAGTTAAATAACCAATCAGCTGCACCATCAGTAAGTTAAATAACCAATCAGCTGTACCATTGGTGAGTTAAATAACTACATCTGCACCATCATTGAGTTAAATAACAACAGCTGCACCATCAGTGAGTTAAATAACCACATCTGCACCATCAGTGAGTTAAATAACCACATCTGCACCATCAGTGAGTTAAATAACAACATCTATACCATCAGTGAGTTAAATAACTACATCTGCACCATCAGTGAGTTAAATAACTACATCTGCACCATCAGTGAGTTAAATAACTACATCTGCACCATCAGTGAGTTAAATAACTACATCTGCACCATCAGTGAGTTAAATAACAACATCTGCACCATCAGTGAGTTAAATAACTACATCTGCACCATCAGTGAGTTAAATAACCACATCTGCACCATCAGTGAGTTAAATAACCACATCTGCACCATCAGTGAGTTAAATAACCACATCTGCACCATCAGTGAGTTAAATAACCACATCTGCACCATCAGTGAGTTAAATAACCAATCAGCTGCACCATCAGTGAGTTAAATAACAACATCTGCACCATCAGTGAGTTAAATAACCACATCTGCACCATCAGTGAGTTAAATAACCAATCAGCTGCACCATCAGTGAGTTAAATAACAACATCTGCACCATCAGTGAGTTAAATAACCACATCTGCACCATCAGTGAGTTAAATAACAACATCTGCACCATCAGTGAGTTAAATAACCACATCTGCACCATCAGTGAGTTAAATAACCAATCAGCTGCACCATCAGTGAGTTAAATAACCAATCAGCTGCACCATTGGTGAGTTAATTAACCACATCTGCACCATCAGTTAGTTAAATAACCATGTGACATTCTGGGATATATGGGACGGTAGCATCCCACCTCACCAACAGTCAGTGAAAGTGCAGGGCGCCAAATTAAAAATACAAAAAAATCTCATAATTAAAATTCCTCAAGCATGCAAGTATTTTACACAATTTTAAAGATACAATTCTCGTTAATCGAGCCACAGTGTCTGATTTAAAAAATGCTTTACAGCGAAAGCACCACAAACGAATATGTTAGGTCACCACCAACTCACAGAAAAACACAGCCATTTTTCCAGCCAAAGAGAGGAGTCACGAAAAGCACAAATAGAGATAAAATTAATCACGAACCTTTGATGATCTTCATCAGATGACACTCACAGGACTTCATGTTACACAATACATCTATGTTTTGTTCGATAAAGTGCATATTTATATAAAAAAATCAAATTTTACATTGGCGCGTTACGTTCAGTAGTTCTAAAACATGAGGTGATTGTGCAGAGAACAACATCTATTTACAGAAATACTCATTATAAATGTTAATGAAAATACAAGTGTTATACAGGGAATTAGAGATATACTTCTCCTTAATGCAACCGCTGTGTCAGATTTCAAAAAAACTTTACGGAAAAAGCAAACCATGCAATAATCTGAGTACAGTGTTCAGACAACAAAGCAGCCCAAAAAATATACGCCATATTGGGTAGTCAACATTAGTCATAAATAGCATTATAAATATTCACTTACCTTTAATCTTCATCAGAATGCACTCCCAGGAATCGCAGTTCCACAATAAATGTTTGTTTTGTTCGATAATGTTTGTTTTGTTCGATAACCAATCAGCTGCACCATCAGTGAGTTAAATAACCACATCTGCACCATCAGTGAGTTAAATAACAACATCTGCACCATCAGTGAGTTAAATAACTACATCTGCACCATCATTGAGTTAAATAACCAATCAGCTGCACCATCAGTGAGTTAAATAACAACAGCTGCACCATCAGTGAGTTAAATAACAACATCTGCACCATCAGTGAGTTAAATAACAACATCTGCACCATCAGTGAGTTAAATAACCACATCTGCACCATCAGTGAGTTAAATAACCACATCTGCACCATCAGTGAGTTAAATAACCACATCTGCACCATCAGTGAGTTAAATAACCAATCAGCTGCACCATCAGTGAGTTAAATAACCACATCTGCACCATCAGTGAGTTAAATAACCACATCTGCACCATCAGTGAGTTAAATAACCAATCAGCTGCACCATCAGTGAGTTAAATAACAACATCTGCACCATCAGTGAGTTAAATAACAACATCTGCACCATCAGTGAGTTAAATAACCACATCTGCACCATCAGTGAGTTAAATAACCAATCAGCTGCACCATCAGTGAGTTAAATAACCACATCTGCACCATCAGTAAGTTAAATAACCAATCAGCTGTACCATTGGTGAGTTAAATAACCAAATCTGCACCATCATTGAGTTAAATAACCAATCAGCTGCACCATTGGTGAGTTAAATAACCACATCTGCACCATCAGTGAGTTAAATAACCAATCAGCTGCACCATCAGTGAGTTAAATAACCACATCTGCACCATCAGTGAGTTAAATAACAACATCTGCACCATCAGTGAGTTAAATAACTACATCTGCACCATCATTGAGTTAAATAACCAATCAGCTGCACCATCAGTAAGTTAAATAACCAATCAGCTGTACCATTGGTGAGTTAAATAACTACATCTGCACCATCATTGAGTTAAATAACCAATCAGCTGCACCATCAGTGAGTTAAATAACCAATCAGCTGCACCATCAGTGAGTTAAATAACCAATCAGCTGCACCATTGGTGAGTTAATTAACCACATCTGCACCATCAGTTAGTTAAATAACCATGTGACATTCTGGGATATATGGGACGGTAGCATCCCACCTCACCAACAGTCAGTGAAAGTGCAGGGCGCCAAATTAAAAATACAAAAAAATCTCATAATTAAAATTCCTCAAGCATGCAAGTATTTTACACAATTTTAAAGATACAATTCTCGTTAATCGAGCCACAGTGTCTGATTTAAAAAATGCTTTACAGCGAAAGCACCACAAACGAATATGTTAGGTCACCACCAACTCACAGAAAAACACAGCCATTTTTCCAGCCAAAGAGAGGAGTCACGAAAAGCACAAATAGAGATAAAATTAATCACGAACCTTTGATGATCTTCATCAGATGACACTCACAGGACTTCATGTTACACAATACATCTATGTTTTGTTCGATAAAGTGCATATTTATATTAAAAAATAAAATTTTACATTGGCGCGTTACGTTCAGTAGTTCTAAAACATGAGGTGATTGTGCAGAGAACAACATCTATTTACAGAAATACTCATTATAAATGTTAATGAAAATACAAGTGTTATACATGGAATTAGAGATATACTTCTCCTTAATGCAACCGCTGTCAGATTTCAAAAAAACTTTACGGAAAAAGCAAACCATGCAATAATCTGAGTACAGTGTTCAGACAGCAAAGCAGCCCAAAAAATATACGCCATATTGGGTAGTCAACATTAGTCATAAATAGCATTATAAATATTCACTGACCTTTAATCTTCATCAGAATGCACTCCCAGGAATCGCAGTTCCACAATAAATGTTTGTTTTGTTCGATAATGTTTGTTTTGTTCGATAACCAATCAGCTGCACCATAAGTGAGTTAAATAACCAATCAGCTGCACCATCAGTGAGTTAAATAACCACATCTGCACCATCAGTGAGTTAAATAACTACATCTGCACCATCAGTGAGTTAAATAACAACATCTGCACCATCAGTGAGTTAAATAACTACATCTGCACCATCAGTGAGTTAAATAACTACATCTACACCATCAGTGAGTTAAATAACTACATCTACACCATCAGTGAGTTAAATAACCACATCTGCACCATCAGTGAGTTAAATAACCACATCTGCACCATCAGTGAGTTAAATAACCAATCAGCTGCACCATCAGTGAGTTAAATAACTACATCTGCACCATCAGTGAGTTAAATAACTACATCTGCACCATCAGTGAGTTAAATAACCACATCTGCACCATCAGTGAGTTAAATAACCACATCTGCACCATCAGTGAGTTAAATAACCACATCTACACCATCAGTGAGTTAAATAACAACATCTATACCATCAGTGAGTTAAATAACAACATCTATACCATCAGTGAGTTAAATAACAACATCTATACCATCAGTGAGTTAAATAACCTTTTATTTTGTGTAGCTTGTGTAGGTAAACCCATGTGGCTCAGTTGGTAGAGTGTGGTGTTGGCAATGCCAGGGTTGTAATTTAGAATCCCACGGGGAGCATGAACAAAGAATGTATGAGAATCAATGCACTCACTACTATATGTCTGTCTGGATTAGAGTGCCTGCTAAATGTAGGGACAGTACAGGTAGGCCCTCTGATTCATCCATTATGGCCATGCAGAGTTGACCTAGGGTAGAACTGTATGGGCTAGGGGTTGGAGCTCAGTAGATCTAGGTTGGTGTGGTGTTGGCTGGGTATTGGTGATTGGCATCCCACTGACTGCACTATTGATGATGTATCAAAGTGGATTGATTAACCAATAAACTGCTGGACAACCCATGGTCTCTGTCTCTTGTTCTCTCTCTCTCTCAGGGCCTGCGTCTCGCTCCATCGCCAAACTGCAGGAGATGGTGAAGGCAGGAATGAACATCGCTCGACTCAACTTCTCTCATGGCTCTCATGAGGTTTGTTTGTCTCTGTCATAACCTGTCTCGCAAGTAATCACTGATCTGACACAACTGTCAATCATATCAGTTTAGTAACAGCTATTCTCTCTCTCTCTGTCTCTCTCTCTGTCTCCTTCCTTCAGTACCATGGTGAGACCATCAAGAACATCCGGGAGGCGGTCGAGACCATAACCACTGACCCTTTATATTACAGGCCGGTAGCCATCGCCTTGGATACCAAAGGCCCTGAAATACGCACAGGCCTGGTTCGAGGGGTAAGCCAACATTTCATCACTACTTAACAAAACGAATTAAAAAGGCAGACTAACTAAACGGAGCACAGAGGGAATGTAGGGAATGTAAGCCCATTGGATAGAATGTTAAGTGGTCAGTAGTCCAGTTTAGGGTGAGGGTCAACAGACCAGGGGAGTGTGACCAGTGTTGACTGACCATGCTGGTTTTTGGGGGGGTGTCCTATCCTGGACAAGACACAGATTGTGCAACAGTATCAACAGCAGTGAGAAAGATGCTTTCTCAGCATCAGAACAGGACAAGTGTTTGGGCACCAGAGGAGGCTGGTGGGAGGAGCTATAGGAGGACGGGCCCATTGTAATGGCTGGAATGGAATAAATGGAACAGTATCAAACACATCAAGCATATGGACATTTTGACTGCGCTCCATTTATTCCATTGCAGCCATTACAATGAGCCAGTCCTCCTATAGCTCCTCCCACCAGCCTCCTCTGTTGGGCACTGATCTGTTTGTTATAGCACCAGTCCTGCCAATGGAAAGTTCAATATACTTTAAAAAAAAAACGATTTTATTGTCTGCTACATTCTATGTGTTCTATAAGGCAATGTCTAGTGTGTGTGTGTGTGTGTATATGCCATTTCTTGTTAGCTCTGACTGTCCTGATAGCTACTTTATTGAGGAAAAGTTTGACTTACTATATGACTGTGATGCGTGGTTGTCTCACCTAGCTATCTTAAGATGACTGCACTAACTGTAAGTAGCTCTGGATAAGAGAGTCAGCTAAACGACTGAAGTTAAGATGTGTGTGTTATTCTGTGTTTCTCTGTGTGTGTAGACTGCAGAGCAGGAGGTGGAGCTGGAGCGCGGGGCCAGTGTGCGTGTGGTGACAGGGGAGGGGGACAGGGACAGTACGGATGGGAATGTCATCTGGGTAGACTACCCCAGTCTGCCTCAGGTCCTGGAGAAAGGAGGAAGGATCTATATCGACGACGGACTCATCGGACTAAAAGTCCTGGAGACAGGTAACACATCATTTAACACACACACTCACACACACACATTCTCACACACACACACACACACACACTCACACACATACATTCTCACACACACACATTCTCACACACACACATTCTCACACACACACATTCTCACACACACACACTCACACACACACATTCTCACACACACACACTCACACACAGGCACACAAACATACTGCATCTAAACACATTACTGGAGATACAGTGTTGGTTACATGTGCAGTGGTTCTTCCTTTAAAGTTTTGAGTTTATGTCGCGACCGTTTGTGGTACAGTGGGGAAGTATTTGATACACTGACGATTTTGCAGGTTTTCCTATTTACAAAGCATGTAGAGGTGTGTAATTTTTATCATAGATACACTTCAACTGTGAGAGACGGAATCTAAAACAAAAATCCAGAAAATCACATTGCATGTTTTTTATGTAATTAATTTGCATTTTATTGCATGACATAAGTATTTTATCCCCTACCAACCCGTAAGAATTCCAGCTCTCACAGACCTGTTAGTTTTTCTTTAAGAAGCCCTCCTGTTCTCCACTCATTACCTGTATTAACTGCACCTGTTTGAACTCGTTACCTGTGTAAAAGACACCTGTCCGCATACTCAATCAAACAGACTCCAACCTCTCCACAATGGCCAAGACCAGAGAGCTGTGTAAGGACATCAGGGATAAAATTGTAGACCTGCACAAGGCTGGGATGGGCTACAGGACAATAGGCAAGCAGCTTGGTGAGAAGGCAACAACTGTTGGTGCAATTATTAGAAAATGGAAGAAGTTCAAGATGACGGTCAAACACCCTCTGTCTGGGGCTCCATGCAAGATCTCAACTCGTGGGGCATCAATGATCATGAGGAAGGTGAGGGATCAGCCCAGAACTACATGGCAGGACCTGGACACGGCAGGACCTGGGACCACAGTCTCAAAGAAAACCATAAGTAACACACTACGCCGTCATGGATTAAAATCCTGCAGCGCACGCAAGGACCCCCTGCTCAAGCCAGCGCATGTCCAGGCCCATCTGAAGTTTGTCAATGACCATCTGGATGATCCAGAGGAGGAATGGGAGAAGGTCATGTGGTCTGATGAGACAAATATAGAGCTTTTTGGTCTAACCTCCACTCGCCGTGTTTGGAGGAAGAAGAAGGATGAGTACAACCCCAAGAACACCATCCCAACCATGAAGCATGGAGGTGGAAACATCATTCTTTGGGGATGCTTTTCTGCAAAGGGGACAGGACGACTGCACCATATTGAGGGGAGGATGGATGGGGCCATGTATCGCGAGATCTTGGCCAACAACCTCCTTCCCTCAGTAAGAGCATTGAAGATGGGTCGTGGCTGGGTCTTCCAGCATGACAATGACCCGAAACACACAGCCAGGGCACCTAAGGAGTGGCTCCGTAAGAAGCATCTCAAGATCCTGGAGTGGCCTAGCCAGTCTCCAGACCTGAACCCAATAGAAAATCTTTGAAGGGAGCTGAAAGTCCGTATTGCCCAGCGACAGCCCCGAAACCTGAAGGATCTGGAGAAGGACTGTATGGAGGAATGGGCCAAAATCCCTGCTGCAGTGTGTGCAAACCTGGTCAAGAACTACAGGAAACATATGATCTCTGTAATTGCAAACAAAGGTTTCTGTACCAAATATTAAGTTCTGCTTTTCTGATGTATCAAATACTTATGTCATGCAATAAAATGCTAATTAATTACTTAAAAATCATACAATGTGATTTTCTGGATTTTTGTTTTAGATTCCCATGATAAAAATTACAGACCTCTACATGCTTTGTAAGAAGGAAAACCTGCAAAATCGTCAGTGTATCAAATATTTGTTCTCCCCACTGTAGATGGTGGTAAATTGGGTCATTCTGGCAACAATGGCTTACACTTAAATAATGTGCCATAGAATTCTGTGGCATCCCGCAAGCTGTGCTGCAGTATGCCGCAACTTATAAAGGAAGAACCACTGTACATGATCATACTGCACAGTCCTGGAGATAGACAAGCCATAAACAAATAAACATTCTCTACTTCTATCTCATGAGTTGTTCGTATGACCTCCCTCCCTTCTCTTCCTCTCCCCTTTCTCCAGGTCCAGACTGGGTGGAGGCACTGGTAGAGAGTGGAGGTGTTCTGGGCAGCCGTAAGGGGGTCAACCTGCCGGGGTGTGACCTGGTGGACATGCCCGCTGTGAGTGAGCGTGATGAGGGGGACCTGAGGTTCGGCGTGGCCCAGGGGGTGGACATGGTGTTCGCCAGCTTCATCCGCTGTGGCCAGGATGTCAGGGAGGTCCGACGGGCCCTGGGGCCCTTCGGAAAGGACATCAAGGTGGTCAGCAAGGTGGAGAGTCGCCAGGGAGTACATAAGTGAGTGTGTGTGTGGAGGAGAAGAGAGAGAGGAAGAGACACAACATGAAGAGTCAACATGAATAGAATAACTTTCACTGAATGAGTAGCTTTACAGTCTCAGATTTACACATGAACAGTGCATATCTTCAGCCTCAGTAGATGGATACCCTGCTGTCAATACCTGCTGTTGGCCTTGGAATCACATGACTCATTCTGTATCTCTAACAATAAGATTCTATAATCTACAGTACATACAGTAAGACAACCATACTCCTGAATTCCCCCCCCTTTATTTAACTAGGCAAGTCAGTTAAGAACAAATTCTTATTTTCAATGATGGCCTAGGAACAGTGGGTTAACTGCCTTGTTCAGGGGCAGAGCGACAGATTTGTACCTAAATACAACTGTAATACAACTGTTGGGCTATATGTTTAGATTTGAAATACATTCTGAGGCTGCATGATAGGACATTGCTATCAACAAAACAAGTCCTACAGGCTCTGGTTTTATAGCACCAGGACTACTGATCAGTCATACTGTATGGCCAAGTGCCACAAAGAGGGACATAGGCAAATTACAGTTGGCCCAGAACAGAGCAGCACGGCTGGCCCTTAAATGTACACAGAGAGCTAACTTCAATAACATGCATGTCAATCTCTCCTGGCTCAAAGTAGAGGAGCGATTGACTGCATCACTGCTTGTCTTTATGAGAGGTATGGACGTGTTTAAGGCACGGAGTTGTCTGTTCAAATGACATGCACACAGTTCAAACACCCATGCATACCCCACAAGGCATGCCATTGCCACCAGGGGTCTCTTCACAGTCCCCAAGTTCAGAAAAGACTGGGAAATGCATAGTACTACATAGAGCCATGGCTACATGGAACTATTCCACATCAAATAACTCAAGCAAGCAGTAGAATCAGATACCTTATGGAACAACGCGGACTGTGAAGAGACACACACACAGGCACTCACAAACGCATACGCACAGACACGCTAACACACACACACGTACATTGTAATGTTGTAATATTGTTTTATTGTGGTATTATACATTTTGTATTATAGATACACTACAGTACCAGTCAAACGTTTGGACACACCTACTCATTCCAGGGTTTTTCTATGATCAAGGCGAGCTGGCAACAGACAAACAGAGAACACAGGTATAAATACACAGGGGATAAGGGAGAAGATGGGCGACACCTGGAGGGGGGTGGAGACAAGCACAAAGACAGGTGAAACACACCAGGGTGTGACAACTATGAAAAAACACATGGAAACATGTAGTAACCAAAAAAGTGTTAAACAAATCTAAATATATTTTAGATTTTAGATTCTTCAAAGTAGCCATTTTTTGCCTTGATGACAGCTTTGCACACTCTTGGCATTCTCTCAACCAGCTTCAGGAGGTAGTGACCTGGAATGCATTTCAATTAATAGGTGTGCCTTGTTAAAAGTACATTTGTGGAATTTCTTTCCTTTTTTATGCGCTTGAGCCAATCAGTTGTGTTGTGACATGGTGGGGGTGGTATACAGAAAATAGGCCTATTTAGTAAAAGACCAAGTCCACTACTTAAGGACCAATAAGAAGAAGAGACTTGCTTGGACCAAGAGACACGAGCAATGGAGATTAGACCGGTGGAAATGTTTGTTTCCAACCGCCATGTCTTTGTGAGACACAGAGAACGTATTATCTCCACATGTGTGGTTTCCACCGTGAAGCATGGAGGAGGAAGTGTGATGATGTGGGGGTGCTTTGCTAGTGACACTGTCAGTAATTTATTTAGAATTCGAGGCACACTTAACCAGCATGGCTACCACAGCATTCTGCAGCGATATGCCATTCCATCTGGTTTGCGCTTAGTGGGACTATCATTTGTTTTTCAACAGGACAATGACCCAACTCACCTCCAGGCTGTGTAAGGGTTATTTGACAATGAATGAGATTGATGGAGTGCTGCATCAGATGACCTGGCCTCCACAATCACCCAACCTCAACCCAATTGAGATGGTTTGGGATGAGTTGGACTGCAGTGTCAAGGAAAAGCAGCCAACAAGTGCTCAGCATATGGGGGAACTCCTTCAAGACCGTTGGAAAAGCATTCCAGGTGAATCTGGTTGAGAGAATGCCAAGCGTGTGCAAAGCTGTCATCAAGGCAAAGGGTGGCTACATTGTAGAATCTAAAATCTAAAATATATTTTGATTTGTTTTACACTTTTTGGTTACTACATGATTCCATATGTGTTATTTCATAGTTTTGATGTCTTCACTATTATTCTACAATGTAGAAAATAGTAAAAATAAAGAAAAACCCTTGAATGAGTAGGTGTCTCCAAACTTTTGACTGGTAGTGTATATACAAAGTATGTGGACTCCCCTTCAAATGAGTGGTTTCGGCTATTTCAGTCACACCCGTTACTGACTGATGTATAAAATAGAGCACACCGCCATGCAATCTCCATAGACAAACATTGGCAGTAAGATTGCCTTTACTGAAGAGCTCAGTGAATTTCAACGTGGCACCGTCATAGGATGCCACCTTTTCAATAAGGCAGTTTGTAAAATTTCTGCCCCGGTCAACTGTAAGTGCTGTTTTTGTGAAGTGGAAGCGTCTAGGAGCAACAACGGCTTAACTGCGAAGTGGTAGGCCACACAAGCTCACAGAACGGGGCCGTGCGTAGCGCGTAAACATTGTCTGTCCTCAGTTACAACACTCACTACCAAGTTCCAAACTGCCTCTGGATTCAACGTCAGCACAAGAACTGTTCGTCGGGAGCATGATGAAATGGGTTTCTATGGCCAAGCAGCAACACACAAGCCTAAGATCACCATGCGCCATGCCAAGCATCAACTGGAGTGGTGTAAAGCTCGTCGCCATTGGACTCTGGAGAAGTGGAAATGCGTTCTCTGGAGTGATGAATCACGCTTCACCATCTGGCAGTCTGAATCTGGGGTTGGCGGCTGCCATGAGAATGCTACCTGCCAGAATGCATAGTGCCAACTGTAAAGTTTGGTGGAGAAGAAATAATGGTCTGTTGCTGTTTTTCATGGTTCGGGCTAGGCCCCTTAGTTCCAGTGAAGGGAAATCGTAATGCTACAGCATTCTAGACGATTCTGTGCTTCCAATTTTGTGGCAACAGTTTGGGGAAGGCCCTTCCCTGTTTCAGCATGACAATGCTGCATAAAGCGAGGTCCATACAGAAATGGTTTGTCAAGATCGGTGTGGAAGAACTTGACTGGCCTGCACAGAGCCCTGACCTCAACCCCGTTGAACACCTTTGGGATGAATTGGAATGCCGATTGCGAGCCAGACCTAATCGCTCAACATCAGTGCCCGACCTCATTAATGCTCTTGTGGCTGAATGGAAGTCCCCACAGCAATGTTCCAACATCTACTGGAAAGCCTTCCCAGAAGAGTGGAGACAGTTATAGCATAAAAGGCTGGACCAACTCCATATTAATGACCATGATTTTGGAATGAGATGTTTGTCCAGCAGGTGTCCACATACTTTTGGTGAGGTAGTGAATGTAGTGGTAGAGTAGTGGCGTAATAATGCGTTGTAGGGTGTACTGTTTTATTTTAAATGGCGAAGTAATTGCCTTCATCTTGTTTGGACCCCAGGAAGAGTAGCTGCTGCCTTGGCAGGAACTACTGGGGATCCTTAATAAATACATATAAAACCACTCTGCAGTATCGTAACCACAGAATTAAATATACCATTATCTGCTATCATAACAGACACATTCCCACTGACAGCGAAGTGATGGATAACCACGTCACTGATAACCACGTCTGGATGTTATAGATCTATAATCACACTGACAGCTGACAGCAGAGTGATGGATAACCACGTCACTGATAACCACGTCTGGATGTTATAGATCTATAATCACACTGACAGCTGACAGCAGAGTGATGGATAACCACGTCACTGATAACCACGTCTGGATGTTATAGATCTATAATCACACTGACAGCTGACAGCAGAGTGATGGATAACCACGTCACTGATAACCACGTCTGGATGTTATAGATCTATAATCACACTGACAGCTGACAGCAGAGTGATGGATAACCACGTCACTGATAACCACGTCTGGATGTTATAGATCTATAATCACACTGACAGCTGACAGCAGAGTGATGGATAACCACGTCACTGATAACCACGTCTGGATGTTATAGATCTATAATCACACTGACAGCAGAGTGATGGATAACCACGTCACTGATAACCACGTCTGGATGTTATAGATCTATAATCACACTGACAGCTGACAGCAGAGTGATGGATAACCACGTCACTGATAACCACGTCTGGATGTTATAGATCTATAATCACACTGACAGCTGACAGCAGAGTGATGGATAACCACGTCACTGATAACCACGTCTGGATGTTATAGATCTATAATCACACTGACAGCTGACAGCAGAGTGATGGATGAGGATGTGTCAGAACTATATAGGATCTGGATATTATATATACTGTATATGATACACCACCCATATGGCTGTCTGTATATGAATATGTCATCATAAGTCATGTCTATTTCTCTTCTTCCTCCTCCCTCCCTCCCCCTCTCTCTCTCTCTCTCTCTCTCTCTCTCTCTCAGTTTCTTGGAGATCCTGGCGGAGAGTGATGGGGTGATGGTTGCCAGGGGCGACCTGGGCATAGAGATCCCTGCAGAGAAAGTCTTCATCGCTCAGAAGATGATGATCGGACGTTGCAACTCCGCTGGCAAGCCTGTTATCTGTGCCACACAGGTCAGAGGACACACACACACACACATACTCACACACTCCTGGAGCCATGTAGAGTGTGTTGTATGGTACAGCTCTTGACTCAGAGTGACAGCATAATAGCAGGTATTTCTATAAAAGGCCAAAATGCACACATACACATGCAGACACACACACACACACACACATAAATACTTCAAGGCATGAAGGAAGGGCCAAACAACAGACACACGCAGTTGGGATGTGTTACATAGGATATTAGCAACAGGACACAAAATATAATGATGATAACATAGATACTGTCTCTCACAGACACACACACATAGACACGGACACACACACTCCTCAGTCTCATGTTCGTTCTGTCTCCTTCATATTGACTCATATGGCTAGACTCTGTGTGGAGTCTCACGAATATCAATAACCATCCCTCCCCATCACTCTACCCATTCTATTCTCAGTGTCTTCTCTCATGTTGCCCAACCACATCCCTTGTGTGCTGTGTGACGTCGGTAACGGTGTGTGTGTGTGTGTGGTAGATGTTGGAGAGCATGGTATCCCACCCCAGGCCTACGCGTGCGGAGGGCAGTGACGTAGCTAACGCAGTGTTGGATGGAGCCGACTGTGTGATGCTCTCTGGGGAGACGGCTAAAGGACTGTTCCCTGTCGAGTCTGTGGCCATGATGCACTCGGTCAGTGTGTGAAGAGTAGAAAGTCTATTCTATTAAATAATCATTTGGTGGGTGCTTATATTTGTCCTATTTCACACGTGTAAAAGTGTGTATTATAGATGTGTAAATTGGAAATGTGTTTTTCAATATATCCCAACTCCCACTGAGACACCCTCAGAGAGTGGGGTCACGGCCAGCCATTATCAACGGCGACCCTGGAGCAATTAGGGTGGTTAAGTGCCCGGCTCAAGGGCACATCGACATATTTTTCACTTTGTCGGCTTGGGTATTCAAACTAGCGACCTTTTGGTTACTGGCCCAACGCTTTAACCGCTAGGCTACCTGCTGGTTACTGGCCCAACGCTTTAACCGTTAGGCTACCTGCTGGTTACTGGCCCAACGCTTTAACCGTTAGGCTACCTGCTGGTTACTGGCCCAACGCTTTAACCGCTAGGCTACCTGCTGGTTACTGGCCCAACGCTTTAACCGCTAGGCTACCTGCTGGTTACTGGCCCAACGCTTTAACCGCTAGGCTACCTGCTGGTTACTGGCCCAACGCTTTAACCGCTAGGCTACCTGCTGGTTACTGGCCCAACGCTTTAACCGCTAGGCTACCTGCTGGTTACTGGCCCAACGCTTTAACCGCTAGGCTACCTGCTGGTTACTGGCCCAACGCTTTAACCGCTAGGCTACCTGCTGGTTACTGGCCCAACGCTTTAACCGCTAGGCTACCTGCTGGTTACTGGCCCAACGCTTTAACCGCTAGGCTACCTGCTGGTTACTGGCCCAACGCTTTAACCGCTAGGCTACCTAGCTTTAACCGCTAGGCTACCTGCTGGTTACTGGCCCAACGCTTTAACCGCTAGGCTACCTGCTGGTTACTGGCCCAACGCTTTAACCGCTAGGCTACCTGCTGGTTACTGGCCCAACGCTTTAACCGCTAGGCTACCTGCTGGTTACTAGCCCAACGCTTTAACCGCTAGGCTACCTGCTGGTTACTGGCCCAACGCTTTAACCGCTAGGCTACCTGCTGCCTGTCAAATATGGAGAGTTGGGCTGTAGGACACTTCCAAGGAATCAAAATGTCTGACAAACTTAGATTTTGCGGTGACCTATCCCTATAACAATTCCCCCTTCATCTCTGTCACACCACACCACACACACCTACAGATCTGCAGGGAGGCAGAGGCAGCCATCTTCCAACAGCAGTTGTTTGAGGAGCTTCGTCGTCTGACCCCTCTGTCCAATGACCCTACTGAGGTCACTGCTATAGGAGCTGTAGAGTCATCCTTCAAATGCTGTGCTGGAGCTGTCATAGTACTCACTACTACTGGCAGGTATGCTGTTATACACACACACATGCTCACTGACTCCACACGTACCGTACATGCAAACACACACATGCTCTCTGACTCCAACCCTCTCCCTTTCTGCTCGTTCTATCCCTCTCTCTCTCCCAGGTCAGCCCAGCTTCTGTCCCGGTATCGCCCACGCTGTCCCATCGTCGCGGTAACAAGAAGTCCTCAGGTGAGAGAATACTGGCCCATTCTACGAGACACAACCCCTAAGGTTAGGTTTAGGATTGTTGTTTGATATGTGGTTGTAGCCTGTAGAGTGGGGCTGTTACCTGCCTCCTTCAGGGTAAAGGTAAAGGCTGTTAGTTTGGGTGGACTGATGCAGTGTGTGTGTTCTGCCTCCAGGTGGCACGTCAGGCCCAGCTGCTGAGGGGTGTGTTCCCAGTGCTGTTCCACCCCCTCCCTGCCCCCGTCTGGGCCGACGATGTAGACAACAGAGTCAACTTCGGCATGAACATAGGTCTGTGTGTGTTGAAGGGGTGGGTGTGTGAGAGAGAGAGAAAAGGAGTGGGAAAGATGGGGAGAAAGTGGGAAAGAGAGAACGTAAGTTTAGGATGTTATTCACGTCTCTTTTCACTATCTCACTATGTCTGCCTCCCCCTTCCACCCTCCCTTACTGTCTGCCTCCCTCTTCCACCCTCCCTCACTGTCTGCCTCCCCCTTCCACCCTCCCTCACTATGTCTGCCTCCCCCTTCCACTCTCCCTCACTGTCTGTCTCCCTCTTCCACCCTCCCTGTCTGCCTCCCCCTTCCACCCTCCCTCACTGTGTCTGCCTCATCCTTCCACCGTCTCTCACTGTCTGCCTCCCTCTTCCACCCTCCCTCACTATGTCTGCCTCCCTCTTCCACCCTCCCTCACTATGTCTGCCTCCTCCTTCCACCCTCCCTTATTGTCTGCCTTCCTCTTCCACCCTCCCTCACTATGTCTGCCTCCCCCTTCCACTCTCCCTCACTGTCTGTCTCCCTCTTCCACCCTCCCTGTCTGCCTCCCCCTTCCACCCTCCCTCACTATGTCTGCCTCATCCTTCCACCGTCTCTCACTGTCTGCCTCCCTCTTCCACCCTCCCTCACTGTGTCTGCCTCCCTCTTCCACCCTCCCTCACTGTGTCTGCCTCCCTCTTCCACCCTCCCTCACTGTGTCTGCCTCCCTCTTCCACCCTCCCTCACTGTGTCTGCCTCCCCCTTCCACCCTCCCTCACTGTGTCTGCCTCCCCCTTCCACCCTCCCTCACTGTGTCTGCCTCCCCTTCCACCCTCCCTCACTGTGTCTGCCTCCCCTTCCACCCTCCCTCACTGTTACTTCCTCCCCCTTCCACCCTCCCTCACTGTGTCTGCCTCCCCCTTCCACCCTCCCTCACTGTTACTTCCTCCCCTTCCACCCTCCCTCACTGTGTCTGCCTCCCTCTTCCAACCTCCCTCACTGTGTCTGCCTCCCTCTTCCACCCTCCATCACTGTGTCTGCCTCTCTCTTCCACCCTCCCTCACTGTGTCTGCCTCCCTCTTCCACCCTCCCTCACTGTGTCTGCCTCCCTCTTCCACCCTCCCTCACTGTGTCTGCCTCCCTCTTCCACCCTCCCTCACTGTGTCTGCCTCCCCTTCCACCCTCCCTCACTGTGTCTGCCTCCCTCTTCCACCCTCCCTCACTGTGTCTGCCTCCCTCTTCCACCCTCCCTCACTGTGTCTGCCTCCCTCTTCCACCCTCCCTCACTGTGTCTGCCTCCCTCTTCCACCCTCCCTCACTGTGTCTGCCTCCCCCTTCCACCCTCCCTCACTGTGTCTGCCTCCCTCTTCCACCCTCCCTCACTGTGTCTGCCTCCCTCTTCCACCCTCCCTCACTGTGTCTGCCTCCCTCTTCCACCCTCCCTCACTGTGTCTGCCTCCCCTTCCACCCTCCCTCACTGTGTCTGCCTCCCTCTTCCACCCTCCCTCACTGTGTCTGCCTCCCTCTTCCACCCTCCCTCACCGTGTCTGCCTCCCTCTTCCACCCTCCCTCACTGTGTCTGCCTCCCCCTTCCACCCTCCCTCACTGTGTCTGCCTCCCTCTTCCACCCTCCCTCACTGTGTCTGCCTCCCTCTTCCACCCTCCCTCACTGTGTCTGCCTCCCCCTTCCACCCTCCCTCACTGTGTGTAGGAAAGGCCAGGGGCTTCTTCAAGACAGGTGACATGGTGATCGTGGTGACCGGCTGGATCCCTGGTTCTGGTCACACTAACATCATGAGGGCAGTCCACGTGCCCTAAACACTCTTTTTGGACACTACCACTGACTGGCTGACAGGCCCACCAATCCTAAGTGGCACATAGCCTAACAGACACACTAACTGGAACACTAACTACATAGAGAGCATAGAACTAGAATTAATACATTTCCTTTATGTGGAGATGAAGTACATAAACAAAACAACAGTTTAGAGATTACGATGAAAAGTCAATATTTTTTCCATGTTCATTGAAAGTGATTTTAATGTAGTCAATGTTTTTGTGTGTTTATTCATTTCTGTCTTGGAAGCACTGCCTCTCTCCAAATAAAGCTTGGAGCATAACCTTATCATAACATGGTGTGACATCTGCCTTTCTCTCTCTCTGTCATTATGGAGGTCAGGCAGTGAATTATCTGGCAATTAACATGTAGTCCAACGAGCTACTATCTGCTAGTCCTCATTGCTAGGTTAGTTATATCCGGTTATGACGATGACACGCATAACCAATCAATTATAGTGATGTCTCATAGATATCTCCATATCTCCCCTTTTCTGAGAGAAATCCAAACTATACATCCTCTCTACCTAATACAAATATTCACCCTGTGGACCTTTTCAATACAAACTATTTGTATTTCAATAACATATATTTTTAGTAACATAGAAACACATGCTTTATTTTTCTTTAACATCGACAATACACATAACTGTTTCAACTAGGACATGGGGGTTAACAGTCCACAGCAACATAAGGATCATTCTGCCCTGAAACAGTTGCTGTTCCTATACCTCTTTTTTTTCTCTCTCTCTCAAGTGTCTCTGAACCTCAGGGGTAGTTTTACCTCTCCACCTCTGGAGGTCATTCTCACCAGTTGTGGTGAGGCTGGCTGAGGTGGTGGACTGAGTGAGAGGATGGGAGTTGGATGGCTCCCTGGTAGACTGGGTGACTCTTGTTGTTCTCTCTGGAGTAGGTGACTCTGCAAAAGCCTGAAGGTGTGGCCTGTTTCTCTGAGCGATGGTGCCGTGTTCAGTTTCCACAACGTAGGATCTCGGCTCTGGAAATTTGCTGATGACAACTGCTGGTGTTTTCCATCCTTTCTCTCCGTCCAGATTGACTCTGACACCCTGTCCAGGGTGTAATTCCAGTAGGGGGCGCACTGTATGCCTCCTGTTATAGAAGAACTGGTAAGCTTGTTTGGCTTTCTGGTCCTTCTGTTTAACAGTGTTATGGCTGAAGCGTTTTGGTTGGAGTTTCCCATCCAGCACGGGGACCGGCGTCCATATCTGATGTTCTGTCATCTTGCTCCTGTTGCGCTGATGGCTGTGGCTCGGTAGCACATCAGAGCCATGTGTGGGTCCGGTTGTTTAACAATTTGATTAGCTGTCTGTACAGCTCTCTCCATTTGTCTGCGAAACATACTTCTTTATGAACTCCTTGAACTCAGTGCAGACAAACTGAGTAGCGTTGTCGCTAACGAGCTCGGTAGGTATCCCCCATCTTACAAACATACCTTTGAGGTGGGTGATGACCTGCTGGCTAGTGGTAGTGGGCAGGTGAGCTATTTCTATGTCACTATGCCACTATGTGGTATTTCTAATGTCCCTAGAATAGTAGCCACCACTATGTGGTATTTCTATGTCCCTAGAATAGTAGTCACCACTATGTGGCATATCTGTGTCCCTAGAATAGTAGTCACCACTATGTGGTATTTCTATGTCCCTAGAATAGTAGTCACCACTATGTGGTATTTCTAATGTCCCTAGAATAGTAGTCCACCACTGTGAGTTCTTTAATTATGACATGTTATTTTTACCAGGCAAGTCAGTTAAGAACAAATTCTTATTTTCAATGACATCCTAGGAACAGTGGGTTACAGGCACGCACGCTGCCCCTGTTCTGCCCCTGAACAAGATTTGTACCTTGGGGATTTGAACTTGCAACCTTTCGGTTACTAGTCCAACACTAACCACTAGGCTACCCTGCCACCCCATGTTTACTAACTCTTAAATCAGACAATTACCTTGCAGTCCACACAGCTACTATCTTCTAGTCCTCAGTGCAAGGTTAGTAATATCTGGTTATGACGATTACACACATAACCAATCAATTATGGAGATAACTATCAGACATCACTACACTCTCTCTCTCACGCATTTATGTTCGGTGTGCATGGTCCCCATCCATCAAACCATGTTTTTATACTGTTTGAGAAACAAACAATGAACTGCAATTAAGCCATTTCAGTTGCCAGTTATTGCGACCGTTGTCAGTCATATGCGGTGTGGAAATAGATAAGGCTTATCTCTGTCACTGTGGCTGGTGGAGATATTCGGTTTGACCGATGCCATTAGATGCGGAGTTTTCTGAGGTGCTTCAGCTGTGTCCTATATTGTACCGACTGAGATGACCCACATCCGTGCGCACGACGACTGCCCATAAACGAATTAACTGTCTCTCTTCTGTTTCTTATCTTCTCTCCCATGTCCCTTTTCTTCCGCTTTCTCTGTTGTTCCTTACGGGAAAATCCACTCAGAAATGGTCGTTAAGCATCATACGGCGCATTTTGCATCATCGTGAGGATGTGGCAAGTGACAATTTGATTTTTGAAAGTCCTATATCTTGAAAATTCTGACAGGGAGAACACTTTAGGAATTTATCAACAGTGGACTAATGAAAAAAAAATATATATATATATATATATATATATATATATATATATTTGGTTGGATTTGTCCTTCAACGCAGCTCTCTCTCTCTCTCTCTTTCTCTTTATTTCCCTCCCTCACGCAATTCGCCCGTTGTATTGTGGATGACGCGGCACCCATACCTGTGCTGTGTGCTTCTTGTGCCGGCTGGGCGTGCAGCCTGGGGAAGGAAGGGTGATGGGGATGCGGCTGCCATGGTAACACGTCGATTAGATTCAGACCTTTGTGTGTATTTATTTATTTAATATTTCAGTTGCGTGCGTGCGTGCGTGCCTGAGAGGTGACGGGTGTTTTGGAAGTCAGCCTGCAATCGGAATCAGAATAGTAAGACTGGTGTCGCGTTCCTTTTGAGTTATGATTGGCCATAGAATTGCCTATTTAAATATTTGGCTATTCCTTCTCAAGCTCAACAAGTTATTCCGGTTGGAACAGTTATTCATGGATATAATTCATTCAAGTGCACTTAATTTCTTTGCATGGTTTGATTAATCAAGATTCGTTAAAAACATGTATATGCAACGGAAGGTTTTGTTAATCGTAAATTAATAGGATGGGCTCCAAAGATGTCGCTGTAACGGTCCAAGGATGTCATTGGGAGTGACTGGAGAAGTGGAAGAGGAGGGGAAACGCGTCTGAAATAGCAGAACATTTATCCGGGCGGATTTGTAGACGTCACATATTCTGCACTTGCCCAGGTTGTCTGTTCTGTTTGTGTGTTTCCGAACTGAATTCCGAAAATAACCCTAATGCTGACGCTAACAGCTTGTCTTGTTTTACGTGCCCGGACAAAGGGAATATTATTGGGTGTTAGGCGAGTGTCGACTAAATTGGGGGTACCACCACTTGCATATGTACTCTTGCTTATTTTCGTGTCTGTGTGTGTGTATCTCTGTCTGTGTGTGTGTATCTCTGTCTGTGTGTGTGTATCTCTGTCTGTGTGTGTATCTCTGTCTGTGTGTGTATCTCTGTCTGTGTTTGAAAGCGTGTTTCAGTATAAATCGGTGCGTTGGTGAGTCAGACTGTGTGCAAGTGTCTGTCTGTGTGTGTCTCCTGCCCGTTTGTGTCCGTTAAAAACAAACCAATCCGTACTGATGAGGCTCACGTGTACTTGTCATTCATAGGTAGCCAACCACCCAAAACTACCACCTCTCATCCACTGTCAAGATGAACTCTTACAGAATACTGCCATGTGTCGATGAGAGCAAGAGGGAGACATATCCTTGACAACCAGAGAGGGAGGGTCAAAGAGCGACCTGCGTCATTATCCCTGAGAGAGAGACCAGGAATTAGGTGCCAATATGCCTGGTGTGGAAACGCTGAGGGCGGCAGTAGAAAGGAGAAGGTGGGCCTCAGGCCAGGAGAACAAGGGAGGATGGAGAGATCTCGATGAAGAAAAGCGAGCTGGGGAAAGGAGGAGATAAGAGAAAGCACTGCCAGCATATTTTTGGAGTGACAAATCTATTCGTTTTTACGTGGCAAACACCCAGAGGTGGGGTTAGGATGCACAGATCAGTGGAGAGGAGACAGATCACTACAAGCCATTGGAGATTATAAAAACTTGAGGTCAACTATTTAATCACCACCTTTCTCTTTCCCCAGACAGTCTTAGCTAGTAGCCTGTTATTAGGCTCCTAGTTGAACATTGACAGGACATATTGTCCCATTTGGACAATCTGTTTCCAGCGTGAGAGTGACAGAGAGTGAATCTGAGAGTGACAGGTTATATTGATCTCCCTTTGTCCCCCTTCTCCCTGGTTAGGGGATGGATGGGGTGGCGGGAGGTGTTGGGCCCCCTGGCGGGGGTGAGGGTCGGCCAGGTCGTAGTGGAGGAGACTCTAAAAGGCGCAGTAAGGGCAGCCTGCCCTCCCCAGGGTACCGCCTCTCCCAGGCATCGCTGGAGGGTGACAGGTCAGGGGTCGAGGGGTCCGGTTCCGGAGGGGGGCGACGGCGCCTCTCCATCTTGAGTGCCACCAGAGACGGCCTCCCCTTCCATTCAGCTGGCACCCCGACCACCCCTGTCCCCCTGCCCCCTCCTCCAGCCCCCTTCTCCTCCACCCAGCAGCGTTCTGTTGGCTTTTCCTCGTCACGCGCCGCCCTTGCCTCCACTTCCTCCTCCACCGGCACCGGAGTGGTCGTTGTAGCGTTGGGCCCGGAAACCACGACAAACACGGCTTGTAACACCGTGGCGGGCACGCCGGAGATGGGGAGTCTGTCTGGGACGGGGGGCATGGGGGGGTTTGGGATGGGTCTAGACGGGGAGGACTACAGCTACTCCAACCAGTCCACCTTCATCCAGAGACAGTTTGGAGCCATGCTGCAGCCGGGGGTCAACAAGTTCAGCCTGCGCATGTTTGGGTCCCACAAGGCTGTGGCCATGGAGCAGGAGAGACTCAAATCAGCAGGAGAGTGGATCATACACCCCTACAGCGACTTCAGGTACGCACCATACACCCTACAGCGACTTCAGGTACGCACCATACACCCCTACAGCGACTTCAGGTACGCACCATACACCCTACAGCGACTTCAGGTACGCACCATACACCCCTACAGCGACTTCAGGTACACCCCTACAGCGACTTCAGGTACGCACCATACACCCCTACAGCCCTAGGGAATGGAAAATATCATGCACTCTGACAGCCACTTCAAGTCCATACAGACCATACAGCCTTGCCAGGGGGAGGGAGAGGGTGGGGTGGAGAGGCAGAGTGAGGGAGGGGAGAAGGAGTCTGGGTATCTTTGGATGGGAGAGAGACGAGGTGGGGCCATGACCCAGAGGGAGAATATGTCCATCCTCCTTCAGGTAAGAAAGAGAGGGAAGGAAGAGAGAAGAAGAAAAGAGAGGAGTGATCAGGAGATGGAGAATAGAGGGGATGGATGGATGGAAGGGGGGCAAAGGGGATGGATGGATGGAAGGGGGCAAAGGGGATGGATGGATAGATGGATGGATGGATGGAAGGGGGCAAAGGGGATGGATGGATAGATGGATGGAAGGGGGCAAAGGGGATGGATGGATAGATGGATGGATGGGTGGAAGGGGGCAAAGGGGATGGATGGATAGATGGAAGGGGGCAAAGGGGATAGATGGATGGATGGATGGAAGGGGGCAAAGGGGATGGATGGATAGATGGATGGATGGATGGAAGGGGGCAAAGGGGATGGATGGATGGATGGATGGATGGATGGAAGGAAGGGGGGCAAAGGGGATGGATGGATAGATGGATGGATGGGTGGAAGGGGGGCAAAGGGGATGGATGGATAGATGGATGGATGGAAGGGGGGCAAAGGGGATGGATGGATGGATAAAGGGATGATCAGAGGGAAAGAGATGTGTTGAGGATATATAAGACAGTGGAGGGAACAGGTCAGACAGAGTGTGGGTGAAACACCCTTACAGCAACGTCACATCAGTAACCACAACACTATAAATAGAGGAAGAGCGGGAGGGAGGGATGGAAAGAGAGAGGGGGGGAGAAAGAGGTGTGAAAGACAGGACAGCATAGAGGGAGAGCATGTCACCCCTATCAAATCTTATGTAGGCTACTCCATTCCATCCATATCAATTCATAAAGGCTGTGTCTTCATTTGACCTCTATAGCCTCATCTCCTTGAGTCCTTTCCTTTCCCTCATAACCACTGAAGAGATTTGACGAGGTTTCCACAGTTTATCAAGTCTTTCAGACCAGTGAAGGAGAGGCTGACAAGGGGAAGCTAATGGGATGTACCCTGAGAGGAAAGACAGAGGGAGAGAAGAGACGGGATGTGCAGGCTGGCTGGTGGTGAGCTGATGATGAAGTTGGGGAACATCCTTCAGGAACGTCCTTGTTACTAAGTTAGTAGAAGCTCCTTGGAATAGAGAGAGAAATAGAGGTTTTGTGAATAGAGGGAGAATTGAAGGAAGGGAATCAGAGGAAGGGGGAGAGAGGGAGGGGAAAAGAGTGAGGGGAGAGGGAGGGGGAAAGAGTGAGGGGAGAGAAGGAGGGGAAAGAGTGAGGGGAGAGGGAGGGAGGGGAGCGTAAGGGGGAGAGAGAGGGAGGGAGATACTTTCTTAGAATGTGCTGTGTCCTGTCTAGTTTATTTTGGTCAAATGACCTAGTGGCTTCATGGGTGGAATGTTATTCATATTTTTCAGACTTTTATAAAGTAATAAACATTATTTCAAGTGTAATATTGGGATGCGAACTCAAAATGGAATACATTTTAACTCCATATCTGACATAGTACACGGCCTTCTTTTTTTATGCTCATAACCATGTGTGTGAGGTGTGTATTTTAGTTTCAAAGTAGATTTGTTTGACTATCAAGAAACACTGTGACCCTGATTTAGCACACTGCAGTAGGTTAATTGAACCAATCTGATAGAGGATATAATGAGACATGATGTGTTACACACCCATGCACATACATGCACAACACACACACCACATGCACACACTGTGTGTTCTCTGTGTGAAATATCTGTGATGTAAGCTGTCACTGTGCTTGCCCATAAAAATCAATCACCCATAAGCCCTGTTTATACCTGCCACTAACATGCGTCCTTTGTCCTGATCTTGACCTGGTCTTTCAATCGTGTCTAAAAAATGTGTCTAAAATGTGGGCATAATAAGAATGTGGACAAGTTCAGGACAAGGCACGCATGTTAGCACTCGACTAACCTGTACCCCCACGCACTGACTCGGTACCCCCTCTATATTGCCTCGTTATTGTTATTTTATTGTGTTACTTTTTATTTTTTACTTTATTTTTTTTAGTAAGTATTTTCTTAACTCTATTTCTTGATTTGATTTGATATAGCCAGGGTTTTACATGGAGGCCTGCTGGCCTGGCCCTGTGTGTGTGGTCTTGTGAGTGAACCCACCACAACGGCAGGGTAGCCTAGTGGTTAGAGTGTTGGACTAGTAACCGAAAGGTTGCAAGTTCAAATCCCTGAGCTGACAAGGTACAAATCTGTCGTTCTGCTACTGAACAGGCAGTTAACCCACTGTTCCTAGGCCGTCATTGAAAATAAGAATTTGTTCTTAACTGACTTGCCTAGTAAAATAAATCAAAGTGTGTGGTCTTGTGAGTGAACTCGCCACAACACCCCCTGCTGGCCTGGCCCTGTGTGTGTGGTCTTGTGAGTGAACCCGCCACAACACCCCCTGCTGGCCTGGCCCTGTGTGTGTGGTCTTGTGAGTGAACCCGCCACAACACCCCCTGCTGGCCTGGCCCTGTGTGTGTGGTCTTGCGAGTGAACCCGCCACAACACCCCCTGCTGGCCTGGCCCTGTGTGTGTGGTCTTGTGAGTGAACCCGCCACAACACCCCCTGCTGGTCTGGCCCTGTGTGTGTGGTCTTGTGAGTGAACCCGCCACAACACCTCCCGCTGGCCTGGCCCTGTGTGTGGGGTCTTGTGAGTGAACCCGCCACAACACCCCCTGCTGGCCTGGCCCCGTGTGTGTGGTCTTGTGAGTGAACCCGCCACAACACCCCCTGCTGGTCTGGCCCTGTGTGTGTGGTCTTGTGAGTGAACCCACCACAACACCCCCTGCTGGCTACTTACTGACAGTGTTTTAGAATCACAAATCTTTATAGGAAAACCCGCCACAACACCTCCCGCTGGCCTGGCCCTGTGTGTGTGGTCTTGTGAGTGAACCCGCCACAACACCCCCTGCTGGCCTGGCCCTGTGTGTGTGGTCTTGTGAGTGAACCCGCCACAACACCTCCCGCTGGCCTGGCCCTGTGTGTGTGGTCTTGTGAGTGAACCCGCCACAACACCCCCTGCTGGCCTGGCCCCGTGTGTGTGGTCTTGTGAGTGAACCCGCCACAACACCCCCTGCTGGTCTGGCCCTGTGTGTGTGGTCTTGTGAGTGAACCCGCCACAACACCCCCTGCTGGCCTGGCCCTGTGTGTGTGGTCTTGTGAGTGAACCCACCACAACACCCCCTGCTGGTCTGGCCCTGTGTGTGTGGTCTTGTGAGTGAACCCACCACAACACCCCCTGCTGGTCTGGCCCTGTGTGTGTGGTCTTGTGAGTGAACCCACCACAACACCCCCTGCTGGTCTGGCCCTGTGTGTGTGGTCTTGTGAGTGAACCCACCACAACACCCCCTGCTGGTCTGGCCCTGTGTGTGTGGTCTTGTGAGTGAACCCACCACAACACCCCCTGCTGGTCTGGCCCTGTGTGTGTGGTCTTGTGAGTGAACCCACCACAACACCCCCTGCTGGCTACTTACTGACAGTGTTTTAGAATCACAAATCTTTATAGGAAAAAAAAACGTCACATTAACAGTCCTTAGAATGAGGTGAGGTGATCCTTTAAAATGAAATGTCTTTAACTTCAGGCGTTGGATGTCTGTGAACATTTCATCATGTTGAAATCACTTCAGGGAATTAGATGGGGAAACATGTTGAAAACTCAGGGCTCCCGAGTGGTGCAGAGTCTAGGGCACTGCATCTCAGTGCTAGAAGTGTCACCACAGACCCTGGTTCAATTCCAGGCTGTATCACAACCG
Organism: Oncorhynchus nerka; assembly: GCF_034236695.1. Lineage (NCBI taxonomy): Eukaryota > Metazoa > Chordata > Actinopteri > Salmoniformes > Salmonidae > Oncorhynchus > Oncorhynchus nerka. The sequence continues at coordinate 3,508,468 of NC_088398.1, forward strand.
GCCGTGATTGGGAGTCCCATAGGGCTGTGCACAATTGGCCCAACGTCGTTAGGGTTTAGCCGGGGTAGGCCGTCATTGTAAATAAACATTTGTTCTTAACTGACTTGCCTAATTAAATAAAAAATAAATAAAATCACTTTAGGGAATTAGATGAGAAATTGTCTGGTGGTTGCTAGCCTTGGGAGTGTTTGAAACTTTTTTCAAACTTTGTAGACTGATGGATAATCAACCACCTGCCGAGTGGTTTCTGTGTGGCGAGAGAGACAGAGTAGTAATCTCCAGACAGGCCTCAGAAACAATGGATTACTTGATCCCCCAGTCTCCTGGCCCACTTTGGTTCCTCCAGCCTCAATCGAACGCACGCACACACACACACACACATACGAACACACACACACACACACAAACACACACACATACGAACACACACACATTCTCTCTTTTTTCTTTCTCACACTCTACAACTCAATGGAGATCAGCTATCCCTCTACTGATTTCAGTCAGGTGATGGAGGGAGGGAGATGGAGGGATGAGGGAGGTACAGAGGAGAGGTTAGAGAATTGGATTTCCTCCCTTTGCACTTATTACTATTCACACATTCCATCACAATATGTAAATGACTGCATTATTCATTATGTTATCACAATTTAATATGCATAAATTATGCATAATATTCTAAATTGTGCATGTAGTGTATTCATTATGCATAATTCAGGCATCTAATCTTTCAATTAGGTACCTGTAGATTGGATATATGAATAGAGAAGGGAGAGCGGCAGACTGATGAGGAGGGAACAACAGAGGGAACGAAAGACCGAGAGCTTAGTGGCAAAGCCCTAAGGTGTGTTTTGTCCTGACGATGACCTTGGTCTCCGGAGGGGTGTGTGTGTGTGTGTGTGTGTGTGTGTGTGTGTGTGTGTGTGTGTGTGTGTGTGTGTGTGTGTGTGTGTGTGTGTGTGTGTGTGTCTATAAAGTCTATCTTGTTGAGTCTGGTGATAAGCTCTCACACCCTTCACCTCATTAAGATAATACGAGTAGCCAGGACATAATGAGGAACAGAAAGAGAGGGGGAGACAGTTGGAGAAAAACCTATTAAGAGAGACGTTAGAGGGAGAGAGACAATATATTAGATATGCATATATTTCAGGCCAATAAAGCTTTAATTAAGCTAAAATAATAATTGTGAGAATACAGTGAGGCAGGGGAGGAGAAAGTGGGGAAAGAGAAGGGGGAGGAGATAGAGGGGGAAGGAGAAAGAGGGGAAAGAGAGGGTGGAAGGAGAAAGTGGGAAAGATAGAGGGGGAGGAGAAAGAGGGGAAAGAGAAGGGGGAGGAGATAGAGAGGGGAAGGAGAAAGTGGGAAAGATAGAGGGAAAGAGAAGGGGGAAGGAGAAAGTGGGAAAGATAGAGGGGGAGGAGAAAGTGGGGAAAGAGAAGGGGGAGGAGAAAGTGGGAAAGATAGAGGGGGAGGAGAAAGAGGGGAAAGAGAGGGTGGAAGGAGAAAGTGGGAAAGATAGAGGGGGAGGGGAAAGAGAGAGGGTGGAAGGAGAAAGAGGGGGAAGATAGAGGGGGAGGAGAAAGAGGGGAAAGAAAGAGGGTGGAAGGAGAAAGAGGGAAAGATAGAGGGGGAGGAGAAAGAGGGGAAATAGAGAGGGTGGAAGGAGAAAGAGGGAAAGATGGAGGGGGAGGAGAAAGAGGGGAAAGAGAGAGGGTGGAAGGAGAAAGAGGGAAAGATAGAGGGGAGGAGAAAGAGGGGAAAGAGAGAGGGTGGAAGGAGAAAGAGGGGGAAGAAGAAAGAGAGGAAAGAGAGGGGGAGGAGAAAGAGAGGAAAGAGAGAGAGGGGGAAGGAGAAAGGGAGGAAAGAGAGGGGGAGGAGAAAGAGAGGAAATAGAGAGAGGGGGAAGGAGAAAGGGAGGAAAGAGAGGGGGAGGAGAAAGGGAGGAAAGAGAGGGGGGAGGAGAAAGAGGGGAAAGAGAGAGGGTGGAAGGAGAAAGAGGGAAAGAGAGAGAGGGAAAAGTAGATATGTCCCAGATGCTTTAGTTTTGTTTAAGAGAGAGAAGTTGGTATTTACTGTATCAGCTAAGATTAGGAAGATGAGATAAGACTAATTTGCATGTCAGAAATGTTCTGCTATTTCTTTAATAACCTGCAGATACTTCAAGGTGTGGCTGAGCATGTCTCTGCATGTGTGTCTACCCATACACCGGAACCTTAGTTGTAATTTACATTTTGTCAAGTTCTAACAGGAAAACAATGAACTGAGACACAGGAAGGAAGTGACTTGTATTAAGAGAGATGACTGCTTGGTTGGAGTCCAGTAGAGCAGAAATGCCATTCCAACTCCAGTCTGCTCATGAATAGAACACTGGTGAGGATGTCAATGAGAATCTCACAATTCAGAATTGGAATTTCTATGACATTCATCTCCTGAAATAAATTGACTGGAACTCTGTTCAGCGAAAACAGATCTGGGAACGTATTCATCCAGATTGGTTTATGTGGGTGTAACAGGATGAATACAGGTTGGTTTATGTGGGTGTAACAGGATGAATACAGATTGGTTTATGTGGGTGTAACAGGATGAATACAGATTGGATTATGTGTGTGTAACAGGATGAATACAGATTGGTGAATGTGGGTGTAACAGGATGAATACAGATTGGTTTATGTGGGTGTAACAGTATGAATACAGATTGGTTTATGTGGGTGTAACAGTATGAATACAGATTGGTTTATGTGGGTGTAACAGAATGAATACAGATTGGTTTATGTGGGTGTAACAGAATGAATACAGATTGGTTTATGTGGGTGTAACAGAATGAATACAGATTGGTTTATGTGGGTGTAACAGTATGAATACAGATTGGTTTATGTGTGTGTAACAGGATGAATACAGATTGGTTTATGTGTGTGTAACATGATGAATACAGATTGGTTTATGTGGGTGTAACAGGATGAATACAGATTGGTTTATGTGGGTGTAACAGGATGAATACAGATTGGTTTATGTGGGTGTAACAGGATGAATACAGATTGGTTTATGTGTGTGTAACAGGATGAATACAGATTGGTTTATGTGTGTGTAACAGGATGAATACAGATTGGTTTATGTGGGTGTAACAGGATGAATACAGATTGGTTTATGTGGGTGTAACAGGATGAATACAGATTGGTTTATGTGTGTGTAACAGGATGAATACAGATTGGTTTATGTGTGTGTAACAGGATGAATACAGATTGGTTTATGTGGGTGTAACAGGATGAATACAGATTGGTTTATGTGTGTGTAACAGGATGAATACAGATTGGTTTATGTGGGTGTAACAGGATGAATACAGATTGGTTTATGTGGGTGTAACAGGATGAATACAGATTGGTTTATGTGGGTGTAACAGGATGAATACAAATTGGTTTATGTGGGTGTAACAGGATGAATACAGATTGGTTTATGTGGGTGTAACAGGATGAATACAGATTGGTTTATGTGTGTGTAACAGGATGAATACAGATTGGTTTATGTGTGTGTAACAGGATGAATACAGATTGGTTTATGTGGGTGTAACAGGATGAATACAGATTGGTTTATGTGGGTGTAACAGGATGAATACAGATTGGTTTACGTGGGTGTAACAGGATGAATACAGATTGGTTTACGTGGGTGTAACAGGATGAATACAGATTGGTTTATGTGGGTGTAACAGGATGAATACAGATTGGTTTATGTGGGTGTAACAGGATGAATACAGATTGGTTTATGTGGGTGTAACAGGATGAATACAGATTGGTTTACGTGGGTGTAACAGGATGAATACAGATTGGTTTACGTGGGTGTAACAGGATGAATACAGATTGGTTTATGTGGGTGTAACAGGATGAATACAGATTGGTTTATGTGGGTGTAACAGGATGAATACAGATTGGTTTATGTGGGTGTAACAGGATGAATACAGATTGGTTTATGTGGGTGTAACAGGATGAATACAGATTGGTTTATGTGGGTGTAACAGGATGAATACAGATTGGTTTATGTGGGTGTAACAGGATGAATACAGATTGGTTTATGTGGGTGTAACAGGATGAATACAGATTGAACTCATTTCTGTCACTATGCATCTGGTTCCCTTTTAGCTAACCACATCGAGCCATAGAGCATATGCACTTAGAAAACAGGGTGCTATCTAGAACCTAAAAGGGTTCTTCGGCTGTTCCCATTGGCAAACCCTTTGAAGAACCCATTAGGGGTCCATGTAGAACCCTCTGAGGTTCTACATGGATCTCAAATGAGTTATACCTGGAAACAAAAAGGGTTCTCCTATGGGGACAGCCGATAACCTTTTGGTAACTTTTTTTCTAGTGTAGAACAGCCAGACTGCCTGGTCTGCAAGTACCCAGCACGTATTGTACCACACAGCAACAATTCAGACACCCATTTCTGAGCATCAAGCATTTTAATCTTTCCCCTGAGAAAAATCCCTCCCATTCTTCCCTTCTCCAGACTTGACCTTTAAATGTTGTCATTTGTTTGTGGGCACAAAAATGTGCTGGTATCAGCTGTCACAACCCAGCTTGGACAAAGGAACCTAATGTGTAGAGACTTAATGAGGTTTGGTGATGTTCTCTGGAAGGTGTCTGTTCTTTAGTCTCTTCACACACATATAAACTCAGGAAAAAAAGAAACATCCTCTCACTGTCAACTGCGTTTATTTTCAGGGGGGGGGGCTAGCCCTAGCCCTCACCCTCCGATCCAACATTTCCCAGATGTGCTCAATGGGATTGAGATCCGGGCTCTTCGCTGGCCATGGCAGAACATTGACATTCCTGTCTTGCAGGAAATCACGCACAGAACGAGCAGTATGGCTGGTGAAATTGTCATGCTGGAGGGTCATGTCAGGATGAGCCTGCAGGAAGGGTACCACATGAGGGAGGAGGATGTCTTCCCTGTAATGCACAGCGTTGAGACTGTCTGCAATGACAACCTGCTCAGTCCGATGATGCTGTAACACACCGTCCCAGACCATGACGGACCCTCCATCTCCAAATCGATCCCGCTCCAGAGTACAGGCCTCGCTGTAACGCTCATTCCTTTGACGATAGACGCGAATCCCACCATCACCCCAGGTGAGACAAAACCTCTACTCGTCAGTGAAGAGCACTTTTTGCCAGTCCTGTCTGGTCCAGTGACGGTGGGTTTATGCCCATAGGAGACGTTGTTGCCTGTGATGTCTGGTGAGGGCCTGCCTTACAACAGGCCTACAAGCCCTCAGTCCAGCCTTTCTCAGCCTATTGCGGACAGTCTGAGCACTGATGGAGGGATTGTGCATTCCTGGTGTAACTCGGCAGTTGTTGCCATCCTGTACCTGTCCCGCAGGTGTGATGTTCGGATGTACCAATCCTGTGCAGGTGTTGTTACACGTGGCCTGCCACTGTGAGGACGTCCTGTCCCCCTGTAGTGCTTTCTTAGGCATCTCACAGTACAGACATTGCAATTTATTGCCCTGGCCACATCTGCAGTCCTCATGCCTCCTTGCAGAATGCCTAAGGCACATTCACACAGCTGAGCAGGGACCCTGGGCAGCTTTCTTTTGGGGGTTTTCAGTCCGTAGAAAGGCCTCTTTAGTGTCCTAAGTTTTCATAACTATGACCTTAATTGTCTACCGTCTGTAAGCGTCTTAACGACCGTTCCACAGGTGCATGTTCATTAATTGTTTATGGTTCATTGAACAAGAATGGAAAACAGTGTTTAAACCCTTTACAATGAAGATGTGTGAAGTTTAGGATTTTTACAAATTATCTTTGAAAGACAGGGTCCTGAAAAAGGGACGTTTCTTTTTTTGATGAGTTTATATATAGTGGCGGTTTCAGTTTCAAGATCTTATTAAGGCTGGACCTAGACATACAAACACACACCACCAGTCCAAGGGAAGGGTTAAACCACTTTATTATCAGGTTTCGGCAGCGTTCCTCATATACACAACTCAAAACAAACAGAGTAAATACTTCGTCACCAGTGGAAGATCCTCCAAATTTGGTCTTTAGGGGTTCCATCCTTGTTGAAATCATCAGTTCCTTTTTTTCCGGTAAACCTCTTTTTCCACTGTACGCTCTACCTCGCCAATCACCTCGTACTCGTTCACCTGCCGTGGTCAAAGGAAAGAACCAAAAAAGAAAACCAGGGCGCGGTTAAGTAGAGGCCCTGATTGGTTTCAGCTGTCAGCAGTTTGGCTCTAATTACAACTGGAGACAGGTGTGGCTGTTCCGCTACAGTCTAGAAGTTTCCCCTGAGATGTCCATGCGCCTGCCTCTGAGGAATACTTCACTTAGCTGTCCATGGTCCTGGCAAGCAGAAAACACAGAAACCTTGCAGGCACATACCGTCCATTCACCACACAGCCCCTGAAACCGCTGCAATATATATATATATATATATATGTGTCTCTCTCTCCTTCGGTCTGTCTGGCTGTCTGCTTTGTACGTAATCTCTGAGCCTCACAGAGACAGATAATATGTTGTTATCTGTGCTACTTGAATCTACTGAGGTTTAGCCAAACCTTCATTTATCTCTGTTAAAGACTACTGCCAGACTAGTGGAGTAGTGTGTAGAGGGTTAGATAGTGGTGTCTTTTGCCAGACTAGTGGAGCAGTGTGTAGGGGGTTAGATAGTGGTGTCTTCTGCCAGACTAGTGGAGTAGTGTGTAGGGGGTTAGATAGTGGTGTCTTTTGCCAGACTAGTGGAGCAGTGTGTAGGGGGTTAGATAGTGGTGTCTTTTGCCAGACTAGTGGAGCAGTGTGTCAGGGGTTAGATAGTGGTGTCTTCTGCCAGACTAGTGGAGCAGTGTGTAGGGGGTTAGATAGTGGTGTCTTCTACCAGACTAGAGGAGCAGTGTGTAGGGGGTTAGATAGTGGTGTCTTCTGCCAGACTAGTGGAGCAGTGTGTAGGGGATTAGATAGTGGTGTCTTCTGCCAGACTAGAGGAGCAGTGTGTAGGGGGTTAGATAGTGGTGTCTTCTGCCAGACTAGTGGGAGTAGTTTGTAGGGGGTTAGATAGTGGTGTCTTCTGCCAGACTAGAGGAGCAGTGTGTAGGAGGGTTAGATAGTGGTGTCTTCTGCCAGACTAGAGGAGCCGTGTGTAGGGGGTTAGATAGTGGTGTCTTCTGCCAGACTAGAGGAGCCGTGTGTAGGGGGTTAGATAGTGGTGTCTTCTGCCAGACTAGTGGGAGCAGTGTGTAGGGGGTGAGATAGTGGTGTCTTCTGCCAGACTAGTGGGAGCAGTGTGTAGGGGGTGAGATAGTGGTGTCTTCTGCCAGACTAGTGGAGTAGTGTGTAGGGGGTTAGATAGTGGTGTCTTTTGCCAGACTAGTGGAGCAGTGTGTAGGGGGTTAGATAGTGGTGTCTTTTGCCAGACTAGTGGAGCAGTGTGTCAGGGGTTAGATAGTGGTGTCTTCTGCCAGACTAGTGGAGCAGTGTGTAGGGGGTTAGATAGTGGTGTCTTCTACCAGACTAGAGGAGCAGTGTGTAGGGGGTTAGATAGTGGTGTCTTCTGCCAGACTAGTGGAGCAGTGTGTAGGGGATTAGATAGTGGTGTCTTCTGCCAGACTAGAGGAGCAGTGTGTAGGGGGTTAGATAGTGGTGTCTTCTGCCAGACTAGTGGGAGTAGTTTGTAGGGGGTTAGATAGTGGTGTCTTCTGCCAGACTAGAGGAGCAGTGTGTAGGAGGGTTAGATAGTGGTGTCTTCTGCCAGACTAGAGGAGCAGTGTGTAGGGGGTGAGATAGTGGTGTCTTCTGCCAGACTAGAGGAGCAGTGTGTAGGGGGTGAGATAGTGGTGTCTTCTGCCAGACTAGTGGAGCAGTGTGTAGGGGGTGAGATAGTGGTGTCTTCTGCCAGACTAGAGGAGCCGTGTGTAGGGGGTGAGATAGTGGTGTCTTCTGCCAGACTAGAGGAGCAGTGTGTAGGGGGTGAGATAGTGGTGTCTTCTGCCAGACTAGAGGAGCAGTGTGTAGGGGGGTTAGATAGTGGTGTCTTCTGCCAGACTAGTGGAGCAGTGTGTAGGAGGGTTAGATAGTGGTGTCTTCTGCCAGACTAGTGGAGCAGTGTGTAGGGGGTTAGATAGTGGTGTCTTCTGCCAGACTAGAGGAGCCGTGTGTAGGGGGTTAGATAGTGGTGTCTTCTGCCAGACTAGAGGAGCCGTGTGTAGGGGGTTAGATAGTGGTGTCTTCTGCCAGACTAGTGGGAGCAGTGTGTAGGGGGTGAGATAGTGGTGTCTTCTGCCAGACTAGTGGGAGCAGTGTGTAGGGGGTGAGATAGTGGTGTCTTCTGCCAGACTAGTGGGAGCAGTGTGTAGGGGGTGAGATAGTGGTGTCTTCTGCCAGACTAGAGGAGCAGTGTGTAGGGGGGTGAGATAGTGGTGTCTTCTGCCAGACTAGTGGGAGCAGTATGTAGGGGGTGAGATAGTGGTGTCTTCTGCCAGACTAGAGGAGCAGTGTGTAGGGGGGTGAGATAGTGGTGTCTTCTGCCAGACTAGAGGAGCAGTGTGTAGGGGGTGAGATAGTGGTGTCTTCTGCCAGGCTAGAGGAGCAGTGTGTAGGAGGGTTAGATAGTGGTGTCTTCTGCCAGACTAGAGGAGCAGTGTGTAGGGGGTGAGATAGTGGTGTCTTCTGCCAGACTAGAGGAGCAGTGTGTAGGGGGTTAGATAGTGGTGTCTTATGCCAGACTAGAGGAGCAGTGTGTAGGGGGTGTGATAGTGGTGTCTTCTGCCAGACTAGCCGGAGCAGTGTGTAGGGGGTGAGATAGTGGTGTCTTATGCCAGACTAGAGGAGCAGTGTGTAGGGGGTGAGATAGTGGTGTCTTCTGCCAGACTAGCCGGAGCAGTGTGTAGGGGGTGAGATAGTGGTGTCTTCTGCCAGACTAGAGGAGCAGTGTGTAGGGGGTGAGATAGTGGTGTCTTCTGCCAGACTAGAGGAGCCGTGTGTAGGAGGGTTAGATAGTGGTGTCTTATGCCAGACTAGAGGAGTAGTGTGTAGGAGGGTTAGATAGTGGTGTCTTCTGCCAGACTAGCCGGAGCAGTGTGTAGGGGGTGAGATAGTGGTGTCTTCTGCCAGACTAGTGGGAGTAGTTTGTAGGGGGTGAGATAGTGGTGTCTTCTGCCAGACTTGCCGGAGTAGTGTGTAGGGGGTTAGATAGTGGTGTCTTCTACCAGACTAGAGGAGCAGTGTGTAGGAGGGTTAGATAGTGGTGTCTTCTGCCAGACTAGAGGAGCCGTGTGTAGGGGGTTAGATAGTGGTGTCTTCTGCCAGACTAGTGGGAGCAGTGTGTAGGGGGTTAGATAGTGGTGTCTTCTGCCAGACTAGAGGAGCAGTGTGTAGGGGGTGAGATAGTGGTGTCTTCTGCCAGACTAGAGGAGCAGTGTGTAGGGGGTTAGATAGTGGTGTCTTCTGCCAGACTAGTGGAGCAGTGTGTAGGGGGTTAGATAGTGGTGTCTTCTGCCAGACTAGAGGAGCAGTGTGTAGGGGGTTAGATAGTGGTGTCTTCTACCAGACTAGAGGAGCAGTGTGTAGGAGGGTTAGATAGTGGTGTCCTCTGCCAGACTAGAGGAGCAGTGTGTAGGGGGTGAGATAGTGGTGTCTTCTGCCAGACTAGCCGGAGCAGTGTGTAGGGGGTGAGATAGTGGTGTCTTCTGCCAGACTAGAGGAGCACTGTGTAGGGGGTTAGATAGTGGTGTCTTCTGCCAGACTAGAGGAGCAGTGTGTAGGAGGGTTAGATAGTGGTGTCCTCTGCCAGACTAGAGGAGCAGTGTGTAGGAGGGTTAGATAGTGGTGTCTTCTGCCAGACTAGAGGAGCCGTGTGTAGGAGGGTTAGATAGTGGTGTCTTCTGCCAGACTAGAGGAGCCGTGTGTAGGAGGGTTAGATAGTGGTGTCTTCTGCCAGACTAGCCGGAGCAGTGTGTAGGGGGTGAGATAGTGGTGTCTTCTGCCAGACTAGTGGGAGCAGTGTGTAGGGGGTGAGATAGTGGTGTCTTCTGCCAGACTAGTGGGAGTAGTTTGTAGGGGGTGAGATAGTGGTGTCTTCTGCCAGACTTGCCGGAGTAGTGTGTAGGGGGTTAGATAGTGGTGTCTTCTACCAGACTAGAGGAGCAGTGTGTAGGAGGGTTAGATAGTGGTGTCTTCTGCCAGACTAGAGGAGCAGTGTGTAGGAGGGTTAGATAGTGGTGTCTTATGCCAGACTAGAGGAGCAGTGTGTAGGGGGTTAGATAGTGGTGTCTTCTGCCAGACTAGTGGAGTAGTGTGTAGGAGGGTTAGATAGTGGTGTCTTCTGCCAGACTAGCCGGAGCAGTGTGTAGGGGGTGAGATAGTGGTGTCTTCTGCCAGACTAGTGGGAGCAGTGTGTAAGGGGTGAGATAGTGGTGTCTTCTGCCAGACTAGTGGGAGTAGTTTGTAGGGGGTGAGATAGTGGTGTCTTCTGCCAGACTTGCCGGAGTAGTGTGTAGGGGGTTAGATAGTGGTGTCTTCTACCAGACTAGAGTAGCAGTGTGTAGGAGGGTTAGATAGTGGTGTCTTCTGCCAGACTAGAGGAGCCGTGTGTAGGGGGTTAGATAGTGGTGTCTTCTGCCAGACTAGTGGGAGCAGTGTGTAGGGGTTAGATAGTGGTGTCTTCTACCAGACTAGAGGAGCAGTGTGTAGGGGGTGAGATAGTGGTGTCTTCTGCCAGACTAGAGGAGCAGTGTGTAGGGGTTAGATAGTGGTGTCTTCTGCCAGACTAGAGGAGCAGTGTGTAGGGGTGAGATAGTGGTGTCTTCTGCCAGACTAGAGGAGCAGTGTGTAGGGGGTTAGATAGTGGTGTCTTCTACCAGACTAGAGGAGCAGTGTGTAGGGGGTGAGATAGTGGTGTCTTCTGCCAGACTAGAGGAGCAGTGTGTAGGGGGGTTAGATAGTGGTGTCTTCTGCCAGACTAGTGGAGTAGTGTGTAGGAGGGTGAGATAGTGGTGTCTTCTGCCAGACTAGTGGGAGCAGTGTGTAGGGGGTGAGATAGTGGTGTCTTCTGCCAGACTAGTGGGAGTAGTTTGTAGGGGGTGAGATAGTGGTGTCTTCTGCCAGACTAGTGGGAGCAGTGTGTAGGGGGTGAGATAGTGGTGTCTTCTGCCAGACTAGTGGGAGCAGTGTGTAGGGGGTGAGATAGTGGTGTCTTCTGCCAGACTAGTGGGAGCAGTGTGTAGGGGGTGTGATAGTGTTGTCTTCTGCCAGACTAGAGGAGTAGTGTGTAGGGGGTTAGATAGTGGTGTCTTCTGCCAGACTAGTGGGAGCAGTGTGTAGGGGGTGAGATAGTGGTGTCTTCTGCCAGACTAGCCGGAGTAGTGTGTAGGAGGGTTAGATAGTGGTGTCTTCTGCCAGACTAGAGGAGCCGTGTGTAGGGGGTTAGATAGTGGTGTCTTCTGCCAGACTAGTGGGTGGTGTCTTCTGCAGTGTGTAGGGGTTAGATAGTGGTGTCTTCTGCCAGACTAGAGGAGCAGTGTGTAGGGGGTGAGATAGTGGTGTCTTCTGCCAGACTAGAGGAGTAGTGTGTAGGGGGTTAGATAGTGGTGTCTTCTGCCAGACTAGTGGGAGCAGTGTGTAGGGGGTGAGATAGTGGTGTCTTCTGCCAGACTAGCCGGAGTAGTGTGTAGGAGGGTTAGATAGTGGTGTCTTCTGCCAGACTAGAGGAGCCATGTGTAGGGGGTTAGATAGTGGTGTCTTCTGCCAGACTAGTGGGAGCAGTGTGTAGGGGGTTAGATAGTGGTGTCTTCTACCAGACTAGAGGAGCAGTGTGTAGGGGGTGAGATAGTGGTGTCTTCTGCCAGACTAGAGGAGCAGTGTGTAGGGGGTTAGATAGTGGTGTCTTCTACCAGACTAGAGGAGCCGTGTGTAGGAGGGTTAGATAGTGGTGTCTTATGCCAGACTAGAGGAGCAGTGTGTAGGGGTTAGATAGTGGTGTCTTCTGCCAGACTAGCCGGAGCAGTGTGTAGGGGGTGAGATAGTGGTGTCTTCTGCCATACTAGAGGAGCAGTGTGTAGGAGGGTTAGATAGTGGTGTCTTCTGCCAGACTAGAGGAGCCGTGTGTAGGGGTTAGATAGTGGTGTCTTCTGCCAGACTAGTGGGAGCAGTGTGTAGGGGTTAGATAGTGGTGTCTTCTGCCAGACTATAGGAGCAGTGTGTAGGGGGTTAGATAGTGGTGTCTTCTGCCAGACTAGAGGAGCAGTGTGTAGGGGGTGAGATAGTGGTGTCTTCTGCCAGACTAGAGGAGCAGTGTGTAGGGGGTTAGATAGTGGTGTCTTCTACCAGACTAGAGGAGCAGTGTGTAGGGGGTGAGATAGTGGTGTCTTCTGCCAGACTAGAGGAGCAGTGTGTAGGGGGGTTAGATAGTGGTGTCTTCTGCCAGACTAGTGGAGTAGTGTGTAGGAGGGTGAGATAGTGGTGTCTTCTGCCAGACTAGTGGGAGCAGTGTGTAGGGGGTGAGATAGTGGTGTCTTCTGCCAGACTAGTGGGAGTAGTTTGTAGGGGGTGAGATAGTGGTGTCTTCTGCCAGACTAGTGGGAGCAGTGTGTAAGGGGTGAGATAGTGGTGTCTTCTGCCAGACTAGTGGGAGTAGTTTGTAGGGGGTGAGATAGTGGTGTCTTCTGCCAGACTTGCCGGAGTAGTGTGTAGGGGGTTAGATAGTGGTGTCTTCTACCAGACTAGAGTAGCAGTGTGTAGGAGGGTTAGATAGTGGTGTCTTCTGCCAGACTAGAGGAGCCGTGTGTAGGGGGTTAGATAGTGGTGTCTTCTGCCAGACTAGTGGGAGCAGTGTGTAGGGGGTTAGATAGTGGTGTCTTCTACCAGACTAGAGGAGCAGTGTGTAGGGGGTGAGATAGTGGTGTCTTCTGCCAGACTAGAGGAGCAGTGTGTAGGGGGTTAGATAGTGGTGTCTTCTGCCAGACTAGAGGAGCAGTGTGTAGGGGGTGAGATAGTGGTGTCTTCTGCCAGACTAGAGGAGCAGTGTGTAGGGGGTTAGATAGTGGTGTCTTCTACCAGACTAGAGGAGCAGTGTGTAGGGGTGAGATAGTGGTGTCTTCTGCCAGACTAGAGGAGCAGTGTGTAGGGGGGTTAGATAGTGGTGTCTTCTGCCAGACTAGTGGAGTAGTGTGTAGGAGGGTGAGATAGTGGTGTCTTCTGCCAGACTAGTGGGAGCAGTGTGTAGGGGGTGAGATAGTGGTGTCTTCTGCCAGACTAGTGGGAGTAGTTTGTAGGGGGTGAGATAGTGGTGTCTTCTGCCAGACTAGTGGGAGCAGTGTGTAGGGGGTGAGATAGTGGTGTCTTCTGCCAGACTAGTGGGAGCAGTGTGTAGGGGGTGAGATAGTGGTGTCTTCTGCCAGACTAGTGGGAGCAGTGTGTAGGGGGTGTGATAGTGTTGTCTTCTGCCAGACTAGAGGAGTAGTGTGTAGGGGGTTAGATAGTGGTGTCTTCTGCCAGACTAGTGGGAGCAGTGTGTAGGGGGTGAGATAGTGGTGTCTTCTGCCAGACTAGCCGGAGTAGTGTGTAGGAGGGTTAGATAGTGGTGTCTTCTGCCAGACTAGAGGAGCCGTGTGTAGGGGGTTAGATAGTGGTGTCTTCTGCCAGACTAGTGGGAGCAGTGTGTAGGGGGTTAGATAGTGGTGTCTTCTACCAGACTAGAGGAGCAGTGTGTAGGGGGTGAGATAGTGGTGTCTTCTGCCAGACTAGAGGAGTAGTGTGTAGGGGGTTAGATAGTGGTGTCTTCTGCCAGACTAGTGGGAGCAGTGTGTAGGGGGTGAGATAGTGGTGTCTTCTGCCAGACTAGCCGGAGTAGTGTGTAGGAGGGTTAGATAGTGGTGTCTTCTGCCAGACTAGAGGAGCCATGTGTAGGGGGTTAGATAGTGGTGTCTTCTGCCAGACTAGTGGGAGCAGTGTGTAGGGGGTTAGATAGTGGTGTCTTCTACCAGACTAGAGGAGCAGTGTGTAGGGGGTGAGATAGTGGTGTCTTCTGCCAGACTAGAGGAGCAGTGTGTAGGGGGTTAGATAGTGGTGTCTTCTACCAGACTAGAGGAGCCGTGTGTAGGAGGGTTAGATAGTGGTGTCTTATGCCAGACTAGAGGAGCAGTGTGTAGGGGGTTAGATAGTGGTGTCTTCTGCCAGACTAGCCGGAGCAGTGTGTAGGGGGTGAGATAGTGGTGTCTTCTGCCATACTAGAGGAGCAGTGTGTAGGAGGGTTAGATAGTGGTGTCTTCTGCCAGACTAGAGGAGCCGTGTGTAGGGGGTTAGATAGTGGTGTCTTCTGCCAGACTAGTGGGAGCAGTGTGTAGGGGGTTAGATAGTGGTGTCTTCTGCCAGACTATAGGAGCAGTGTGTAGGGGGTTAGATAGTGGTGTCTTCTGCCAGACTAGAGGAGCAGTGTGTAGGGGGTGAGATAGTGGTGTCTTCTGCCAGACTAGAGGAGCAGTGTGTAGGGGGTTAGATAGTGGTGTCTTCTACCAGACTAGAGGAGCAGTGTGTAGGGGGTGAGATAGTGGTGTCTTCTGCCAGACTAGAGGAGCAGTGTGTAGGGGGGTTAGATAGTGGTGTCTTCTGCCAGACTAGTGGAGTAGTGTGTAGGAGGGTGAGATAGTGGTGTCTTCTGCCAGACTAGTGGGAGCAGTGTGTAGGGGGTGAGATAGTGGTGTCTTCTGCCAGACTAGTGGGAGTAGTTTGTAGGGGGTGAGATAGTGGTGTCTTCTGCCAGACTAGTGGGAGTAGTTTGTAGGGGGTGAGATAGTGGTGTCTTCTGCCAGACTTGCCGGAGTAGTGTGTAGGGGTTAGATAGTGGTGTCTTCTACCAGACTAGAGGAGCAGTGTGTAGGAGGGTTAGATAGTGGTGTCTTCTGCCAGACTAGAGGAGCCGTGTGTAGGGGGTTAGATAGTGGTGTCTTCTGCCAGACTAGTGGGAGCAGTGTGTAGGGGGTGAGATAGTGGTGTCTTCTACCAGACTAGAGGAGCAGTGTGTAGGGGGTGAGATAGTGGTGTCTTCTGCCAGACTAGAGGAGCAGTGTGTAGGGGGTTAGATAGTGGTGTCTTCTGCCAGACTAGAGGAGCAGTGTGTAGGGGGTGAGATAGTGGTGTCTTCTGCCAGACTAGAGGAGCAGTGTGTAGGGGGTTAGATAGTGGTGTCTTCTGCCAGACTAGAGGAGCAGTGTGTAGGGGTGAGATAGTGGTGTCTTCTGCCAGACTAGAGGAGCAGTGTGTAGGGGTGAGATAGTGGTGTCTTCTGCCAGACTAGCCGGAGCAGTGTGTAGGGGGTGAGATAGTGGTGTCTTCTGCCAGACTAGAGGAGCAGTGTGTAGGGGGTTAGATAGTGGTGTCTTCTGCCAGACTAGAGGAGCAGTGTGTAGGGGGTGAGATAGTGGTGTCTTATGTCAGACTAGAGGAGCAGTGTGTAGGAGGGTTAGATAGTGGTGTCTTCTGCCAGACTAGAGGAGCCGTGTGTAGGAGGGTTAGATAGTGGTGTCTTATGCCAGACTAGAGGAGCAGTGTGTAGGGGGGTTAGATAGTGGTGTCTTCTGCCAGACTAGTGGGAGCAGTGTGTAGGGGGTGAGATAGTGGTGTCTTCTGCCAGACTAGTGGGAGCAGTGTGTAGGGGGTGAGATAGTGGTGTCTTCTGCCAGACTAGTGGGAGCAGTGTGTAGGGGGTGTGATAGTGTTGTCTTCTGCCAGACTAGAGGAGTAGTGTGTAGGGGGTTAGATAGTGGTGTCTTCTGCCAGACTAGTGGGAGCAGTGTGTAGGGGGTGAGATAGTGGTGTCTTCTGCCAGACTAGCCGGAGTAGTGTGTAGGAGGGTTAGATAGTGGTGTCTTCTGCCAGACTAGAGGAGCCGTGTGTAGGGGGTAAGATAGTGGTGTCTTCTGCCAGACTAGTGGGAGCAGTGTGTAGGGGGTTAGATAGTGGTGTCTTCTACCAGACTAGAGGAGCAGTGTGTAGGGGGTGAGATAGTGGTGTCTTCTGCCAGACTAGAGGATCAGTGTGTAGGGGGTTAGATAGTGGTGTCTTCTGCCAGACTAGAGGAGCAGTGTGTAGGGGGTGAGATAGTGGTGTCTTCTGCCAGACTAGAGGAGCAGTGTGTAGGGGGTTAGATAGTGGTGTCTTCTGCCAGACTAGAGGAGCAGTGTGTAGGGGGTGAGATAGTGGTGTCTTCTGCCAGACTAGAGGAGCAGTGTGTAGGGGTTAGATAGTGGTGTCTTCTGCCAGACTAGAGGAGCAGTGTGTAGGGGTGAGATAGTGGTGTCTTCTGCCAGACTAGAGGATCAGTGTGTAGGGGGTTAGATAGTGGTGTCTTCTGCCAGACTAGAGGAGCAGTGTGTAGGGGGTGAGATAGTGGTGTCTTCTGCCAGACTAGAGGAGCAGTGTGTAGGGGGTTAGATAGTGGTGTCTTCTACCAGACTAGAGGAGCAGTGTGTAGGGGGTGAGATAGTGGTGTCTTCTGCCAGACTAGAGGAGCAGTGTGTAGGGGGTTAGATAGTGGTGTCTTCTGCCAGACTAGAGGAGCAGTGTGTAGGGGGTGAGATAGTGGTGTCTTCTGCCAGACTAGCCGGAGCAGTGTGTAGGGGGTGAGATAGTGGTGTCTTCTGCCAGACTAGAGGAGCAGTGTGTAGGAGGGTTAGATAGTGGTGTCTTCTGCCAGACTAGAGGAGCCGTGTGTAGGAGGGTTAGATAGTGGTGTCTTATGCCAGACTAGAGGAGCAGTGTGTAGGGGGGTTAGATAGTGGTGTCTTCTGCCAGACTAGTGGGAGCAGTGTGTAGGGGGTGAGATAGTGGTGTCTTCTGCCAGACTAGTGGGAGCAGTGTGTAGGGGGTGAGATAGTGGTGTCTTCTGCCAGACTAGTGGGAGCAGTGTGTAGGGGGTGTGATAGTGTTGTCTTCTGCCAGACTAGAGGAGTAGTGTGTAGGGGGTTAGATAGTGGTGTCTTCTGCCAGACTAGTGGGAGCAGTGTGTAGGGGGTGAGATAGTGGTGTCTTCTGCCAGACTAGCCGGAGTAGTGTGTAGGAGGGTTAGATAGTGGTGTCTTCTGCCAGACTAGAGGAGCCGTGTGTAGGGGGTAAGATAGTGGTGTCTTCTGCCAGACTAGTGGGAGCAGTGTGTAGGGGGTTAGATAGTGGTGTCTTCTACCAGACTAGAGGAGCAGTGTGTAGGGGGTGAGATAGTGGTGTCTTCTGCCAGACTAGAGGATCAGTGTGTAGGGGGTTAGATAGTGGTGTCTTCTGCCAGACTAGAGGAGCAGTGTGTAGGGGGTGAGATAGTGGTGTCTTCTGCCAGACTAGAGGAGCAGTGTGTAGGGGTTAGATAGTGGTGTCTTCTACCAGACTAGAGGAGCAGTGTGTAGGGGTGAGATAGTGGTGTCTTCTGCCAGACTAGAGGAGCAGTGTGTAGGGGTTAGATAGTGGTGTCTTCTGCCAGACTAGAGGAGCAGTGTGTAGGGGGTGAGATAGTGGTGTCTTCTGCCAGACTAGCCGGAGCAGTGTGTAGGGGGTGAGATAGTGGTGTCTTCTGCCAGACTAGAGGAGCAGTGTGTAGGGGGTTAGATAGTGGTGTCTTCTGCCAGACTAGAGGAGCAGTGTGTAGGGGTGAGATAGTGGTGTCTTATGTCAGACTAGAGGAGCAGTGTGTAGGAGGGTTAGATAGTGGTGTCTTCTGCCAGACTAGAGGAGCAGTGTGTAGGAGGGTTAGATAGTGGTGTCTTATGCCAGACTAGAGGAGCAGTGTGTAGGGGGTTAGATAGTGGTGTCTTCTGCCAGACTAGTGGAGTAGTGTGTAGGAGGGTTAGATAGTGGTGTCTTCTGCCAGACTAGCCGGAGCAGTGTGTAGGGGGTGAGATAGAGGTGTCTTCTGCCAGACTAGTGGGAGCAGTGTGTAGGGGGTGAGATAGTGGTGTCTTCTGCCAGACTAGTGGGAGTAGTTTGTAGGGGGTGAGATAGTGGTGTCTTCTGCCAGACTAGTGGGAGTAGTTTGTAGGGGTGAGATAGTGGTGTCTTCTGCCAGACTTGCCGGAGTAGTGTGTAGGGGGTTAGATAGTGGTGTCTTCTACCAGACTAGAGGAGCAGTGTGTAGGAGGGTTAGATAGTGGTGTCTTCTGCCAGACTAGAGGAGCCATGTGTAGGGGGTTAGATAGTGGTGTCTTCTGCCAGACTAGTGGGAGCAGTGTGTAGGGGGTGAGATAGTGGTGTCTTCTGCCAGACTAGTGGGAGCAGTGTATAGGGGGGTTAGATAGTGGTGTCTTCTGCCAGACTAGTGGAGCAGTGTGTAGGGGGGTTAGATAGTGGTGTCTTCTGCCAGACTAGAGGAGCAGTGTGTAGGGGGTGAGATAGTGGTGTCTTCTGCCAGACTAGAGGAGCCGTGTGTAGGGGGGTTAGATAGTGGTGTCTTCTGCCAGACTAGTGGGAGCAGTGTGTAGGGGGTGAGATAGTGGTGTCTTCTGCCAGACTAGAGGAGCAGTGTGTAGGGGGTTAGATAGTGGTGTCTTCTGCCAGACTAGTGGGAGCAGTGTGGTGGGGATTAGATAGTGGTGTCTTCTGCCAGACTAGTGGAGCAGTGTGTAGGGGATTAGATAGTGGTGTCTTCTGCCAGACTAGTGGGAGCAGTGTGTAGGGGGTGAGATAGTGGTGTCTTCTGCCAGACTAGTGGGAGTAGTTTGTAGGGGGTGAGATAGTGGTGTCTTCTGCCAGACTAGCCGGAGTAGTGTGTAGGGGGTGAGATAGTGGTGTCTTCTGCCAGACTAGAGGAGCAGTGTGTAGGGGGGTTAGATAGTGGTGTCTTCTGCCAGACTAGTGGAGCAGTGTGTAGGAGGGTTAGATAGTGGTGTCTTCTGCCAGACTAGTGGAGCAGTGTGTAGGGGGTGAGATAGTGGTGTCTTCTGCCAGACTAGAGGAGCCGTGTGTAGGGGGTGAGATAGTGGTGTCTTCTGCCAGACTAGAGGAGCCGTGTGTAGGGGGTTAGATAGTGGTGTCTTCTGCCAGACTAGTGGGAGCAGTGTGTAGGGGGTGAGATAGTGGTGTCTTCTGCCAGACTAGTGGGAGCAGTGTGTAGGGGGTGAGATAGTGGTGTCTTCTGCCAGACTAGTGGGAGCAGTGTGTAGGGGGTGTGATAGTGTTGTCTTCTGCCAGACTAGAGGAGTAGTGTGTAGGGGGTTAGATAGTGGTGTCTTCTGCCAGACTAGTGGGAGCAGTGTGTAGGGGGTGAGATAGTGGTGTCTTCTGCCAGACTAGCCGGAGTAGTGTGTAGGAGGGTTAGATAGTGGTGTCTTCTGCCAGACTAGAGGAGCCGTGTGTAGGGGGTGTGATAGTGTTGTCTTCTGCCAGACTAGAGGAGTAGTGTGTAGGGGGTTAGATAGTGGTGTCTTCTACCAGACTAGAGGAGCAGTGTGTAGGGGGTGAGATAGTGGTGTCTTCTGCCAGACTAGTGGGAGCAGTGTGTAGGGGGTTAGATAGTGGTGTCTTCTACCAGACTAGAGGAGCAGTGTGTAGGGGGTGAGATAGTGGTGTCTTCTGCCAGACTAGAGGATCAGTGTGTAGGGGGTTAGATAGTGGTGTCTTCTGCCAGACTAGAGGAGCAGTGTGTAGGGGGTGAGATAGTGGTGTCTTCTGCCAGACTAGAGGAGCAGTGTGTAGGGGGTTAGATAGTGGTGTCTTCTACCAGACTAGAGGAGCAGTGTGTAGGGGGTGAGATAGTGGTGTCTTCTGCCAGACTAGAGGAGCAGTGTGTAGGGGGTTAGATAGTGGTGTCTTCTGCCAGACTAGAGGAGCAGTGTGTAGGGGGTGAGATAGTGGTGTCTTCTGCCAGACTAGCCGGAGCAGTGTGTAGGGGGTGAGATAGTGGTGTCTTCTGCCAGACTAGAGGAGCAGTGTGTAGGGGGTTAGATAGTGGTGTCTTCTGCCAGACTAGAGGAGCAGTGTGTAGGGGTGAGATAGTGGTGTCTTATGTCAGACTAGAGGAGCAGTGTGTAGGAGGGTTAGATAGTGGTGTCTTCTGCCAGACTAGAGGAGCCGTGTGTAGGAGGGTTAGATAGTGGTGTCTTATGCCAGACTAGAGGAGCAGTGTGTAGGGGGGTTAGATAGTGGTGTCTTCTGCCAGACTAGTGGAGTAGTGTGTAGGGGGTGAGATAGAGGTGTCTTCTGCCAGACTAGTGGGAGCAGTGTGTAGGGGGTGAGATAGTGGTGTCTTCTGCCAGACTAGTGGGAGTAGTTTGTAGGGGGTGAGATAGTGGTGTCTTCTGCCAGACTAGTGGGAGTAGTTTGTAGGGGGTGAGATAGTGGTGTCTTCTGCCAGACTTGCCGGAGTAGTGTGTAGGGGGTTAGATAGTGGTGTCTTCTACCAGACTAGAGGAGCAGTGTGTAGGAGGGTTAGATAGTGGTGTCTTCTGCCAGACTAGAGGAGCCATGTGTAGGGGGTTAGATAGTGGTGTCTTCTGCCAGACTAGTGGGAGCAGTGTGTAGGGGGTGAGATAGTGGTGTCTTCTGCCAGACTAGTGGGAGCAGTGTATAGGGGGGTTAGATAGTGGTGTCTTCTGCCAGACTAGTGGAGCAGTGTGTAGGGGGGTTAGATAGTGGTGTCTTCTGCCAGACTAGAGGAGCCGTGTGTAGGGGGTGAGATAGTGGTGTCTTCTGCCAGACTAGAGGAGCCGTGTGTAGGGGGGTTAGATAGTGGTGTCTTCTGCCAGACTAGTGGGAGCAGTGTGTAGGGGGTGAGATAGTGTTGTCTTCTGCCAGACTAGCGGGAGCAGTGTGTAGGGGGTGAGATAGTGGTGTCTTCTGCCAGACTAGTGGGAGCAGTGTGGTGGGGATTAGATAGTGGTGTATTCTGCCAGACTAGTGGAGCAGTGTGTAGGGGGTGAGATAGTGGTGTCTTATGTCAGACTAGAGGAGCAGTGTGTAGGAGGGTTAGATAGTGGTGTCTTCTGCCAGACTAGTGGAGCAGTGTGTAGGGGATTAGATAGTGGTGTCTTCTGCCAGACTAGTGGGAGCAGTGTGTAGGGGGTGAGATAGTGGTGTCTTCTGCCAGACTAGTGGGAGCAGTGTGTAGGGGGTGAGATAGTGGTGTCTTCTGCCAGACTAGTGGGAGCAGTGTGTAGGGGGTGTGATAGTGTTGTCTTCTGCCAGACTAGAGGAGTAGTGTGTAGGGGGTTAGATAGTGGTGTCTTCTGCCAGACTAGTGGGAGCAGTGTGTAGGGGGTGAGATAGTGGTGTCTTCTGCCAGACTAGCCGGAGTAGTGTGTAGGAGGGTTAGATAGTGGTGTCTTCTGCCAGACTAGAGGAGCCGTGTGTAGGGGGTTAGATAGTGGTGTCTTCTGCCAGACTAGTGGGAGCAGTGTGTAGGGGGTTAGATAGTGGTGTCTTCTACCAGACTAGAGGAGCAGTGTGTAGGGGGTGAGATAGTGGTGTCTTCTGCCAGACTAGAGGATCAGTGTGTAGGGGGTTAGATAGTGGTGTCTTCTGCCAGACTAGAGGAGCAGTGTGTAGGGGGTGAGATAGTGGTGTCTTCTGCCAGACTAGAGGAGCAGTGTGTAGGGGGTTAGATAGTGGTGTCTTCTACCAGACTAGAGGAGCAGTGTGTAGGGGGTGAGATAGTGGTGTCTTCTGCCAGACTAGAGGAGCAGTGTGTAGGGGGTTAGATAGTGGTGTCTTCTGCCAGACTAGAGGAGCAGTGTGTAGGGGGTGAGATAGTGGTGTCTTCTGCCAGACTAGCCGGAGCAGTGTGTAGGGGGTGAGATAGTGGTGTCTTCTGCCAGACTAGAGGAGCAGTGTGTAGGGGGTTAGATAGTGGTGTCTTCTGCCAGACTAGAGGAGCAGTGTGTAGGGGGTGAGATAGTGGTGTCTTATGTCAGACTAGAGGAGCAGTGTGTAGGAGGGTTAGATAGTGGTGTCTTCTGCCAGACTAGAGGAGCCGTGTGTAGGAGGGTTAGATAGTGGTGTCTTATGCCAGACTAGAGGAGCAGTGTGTAGGGGGGTTAGATAGTGGTGTCTTCTGCCAGACTAGTGGAGTAGTGTGTAGGAGGGTTAGATAGTGGTGTCTTCTGCCAGACTAGCCGGAGCAGTGTGTAGGGGGTGAGATAGAGGTGTCTTCTGCCAGACTAGCCGGAGCAGTGTGTAGGGGGTGAGATAGAGGTGTCTTCTGCCAGACTAGTGGGAGCAGTGTGTAGGGGGTGAGATAGTGGTGTCTTCTGCCAGACTAGTGGGAGTAGTTTGTAGGGGGTGAGATAGTGGTGTCTTCTGCCAGACTAGTGGGAGTAGTTTGTAGGGGGTGAGATAGTGGTGTCTTCTGCCAGACTTGCCGGAGTAGTGTGTAGGGGGTTAGATAGTGGTGTCTTCTACCAGACTAGAGGAGCAGTGTGTAGGAGGGTTAGATAGTGGTGTCTTCTGCCAGACTAGAGGAGCCATGTGTAGGGGGTTAGATAGTGGTGTCTTCTGCCAGACTAGTGGGAGCAGTGTGTAGGGGGTGAGATAGTGGTGTCTTCTGCCAGACTAGTGGGAGCAGTGTATAGGGGGGTTAGATAGTGGTGTCTTCTGCCAGACTAGTGGAGCAGTGTGTAGGGGGGTTAGATAGTGGTGTCTTCTGCCAGACTAGAGGAGCCGTGTGTAGGGGGTGAGATAGTGGTGTCTTCTGCCAGACTAGAGGAGCCGTGTGTAGGGGGGTTAGATAGTGGTGTCTTCTGCCAGACTAGTGGGAGCAGTGTGTAGGGGGTGAGATAGTGTTGTCTTCTGCCAGACTAGCGGGAGCAGTGTGTAGGGGGTGAGATAGTGGTGTCTTCTGCCAGACTAGTGGGAGCAGTGTGGTGGGGATTAGATAGTGGTGTCTTCTGCCAGACTAGTGGAGCAGTGTGTAGGGGATTAGATAGTGGTGTCTTCTGCCAGACTAGTGGGAGCAGTGTGTAGGGGGTGAGATAGTGGTGTCTTCTGCCAGACTAGTGGGAGTAGTTTGTAGGGGGTGAGATAGTGGTGTCTTCTGCCAGACTAGCCGGAGTAGTGTGTAGGGGGTGAGATAGTGGTGTCTTCTGCCAGACTAGAGGAGCAGTGTGTAGGGGGGTTAGATAGTGGTGTCTTCTGCCAGACTAGTGGAGCAGTGTGTAGGGGGGTGAGATAGGGGTGTCTTCTGCCCGACTAGTGGGAGCAGTGTGTAGGGGGTGAGATAGTGGTGTCTTCTGCCAGACTAGTGGGAGCAGTATGTAGGGGGTGAGATAGTGGTGTCTTCTGCCAGACTAGAGGAGCCGTGTGTAGGAGGTTAGATAGTGGTGTCTTCTGCCAGACTAGTGGGAGCAGTGTGTAGGGGGTGAGATAGTGGTGTCTTCTGCCAGACTAGTGGAGCAGTGTTTAGGAGGGTTATATAGTGGTGTCTTCTGCCAGACTAGTGGAGCAGTGTGTAGGGGATTAGATAGTGGTGTCTTCTGCCAGACTAGTGGAGCAGTGTGTAGGGGGTGAGATAGTGGTGTCTTCTGCCAGACTAGTGGGAGCAGTGTGTAGGGGGTGAGATAGTGGTGTCTTCTGCCAGACTAGAGGAGCCGTGTGTAGGAGGGTTAGATAGTGGTGTCTTCTGCCAGACTAGAGGAGCCGTGTGTAGGGGGGTGAGATAGTGGTGTCTTCTGCCAGACTAGTGGGAGCAGTATGTAGGGGGTGAGATAGTGGTGTCTTCTGCCAGACTAGAGGAGCAGTGTGTAGGAGGGTTAGATAGTGGTGTCTTATGCCAGACTAGTGGGAGCAGTGTGTAGGGGGTGAGATAGTGGTGTCTTCTGCCAGACTAGTGGGAGTAGTTTGTAGGGGGTGAGATAGTGGTGTCTTCTGCCAGACTAGCCGGAGTAGTGTGTAGGGGGTTAGATAGTGGTGTCTTCTACCAGACTAGAGGAGCAGTATGTAGGGGGTTAGATAGTGGTGTCTTCTACCAGACTAGAGGAGCAGTGTGTAGGAGGGTTAGATAGTGGTGTCTTCTGCCAGACTAGTGGAGCAGTGTGTAGGGGGTGAGATAGTGGTGTCTTCTGCCAGACTAGAGGAGCAGTGTGTAGGGGGTGAGATAGTGGTGTCTTCTGCCAGACTAGAGGAGCAGTGTGTAGGGGGGTTAGATAGTGGTGTCTTCTGCCAGACTAGTGGAGCAGTGTGTAGGAGGGTTAGATAGTGGTGTCTTCTGCCAGACTAGTGGAGCAGTGTGTAGGGGGTGAGATAGTGGTGTCTTCTGCCAGACTAGAGGAGCCGTGTGTAGGGGGTGAGATAGTGGTGTCTTCTGCCAGACTAGAGGAGCAGTGTGTAGGGGGGTTAGATAGTGGTGTCTTCTGCCAGACTAGTGGAGCAGTGTGTAGGAGGGTTAGATAGTGGTGTCTTCTGCCAGACTAGTGGAGCAGTGTGTAGGGGGTGAGATAGTGGTGTCTTCTGCCAGACTAGAGGAGCCGTGTGTAGGGGGTGAGATAGTGGTGTCTTCTGCCAGACTAGAGGAGCAGTGTGTAGGGGGTTAGATAGTGGTGTCTTCTGCCAGACTAGTGGAGCAGTGTGTAGGAGGGTTAGATAGTGGTGTCTTCTGCCAGACTAGTGGAGCAGTGTGTAGGGGGTGAGATAGTGGTGTCTTCTGCCAGACTAGAGGAGCCGTGTGTAGGGGGTGAGATAGTGGTGTCTTCTGCCAGACTAGAGGTGCCGTGTGTAGGGGGTTAGATAGTGGTGTCTTCTGCCAGACTAGTGGGAGCAGTGTGTAGGGGGTGAGATAGTGGTGTCTTCTGCCAGACTAGTGGGGCAGTGTTTAGGAGGGTTATATAGTGGTGTCTTCTGCCAGACTAGTGGAGCAGTGTGTAGGGGATTAGATAGTGGTGTCTTCTGCCAGACTAGTGGGAGTAGTTTGTAGGGGGTGAGATAGTGGTGTCTTCTGCCAGACTAGAGGAGCAGTGTGTAGGAGGGTGAGATAGTGGTGTCTTCTGCCAGACTAGAGGAGCAGTGTGTAGGAGGGTTAGATAGTGGTGTCTTCTGCCAGACTAGTGGAGCAGTGTAGGGGGTGAGATAGTGGTGTCTTCTGCCAGACTAGTGGGAGCAGTGTGTAGGGTGTTAGATAGTGGTGTCTTCTGCCAGACTAGTGGAGCAGTTTGTAGGAGGGTTAGATAGTGGTGTCTTCTGCCAGACTAGTGGAGCACTGTGTAGGGGGTTAGATAGTGGTGTCTTATGCCAGACTAGAGGAGCAGTGTGTAGGGGGTTAGATAGTGGTGTCTTATGCCAGACTAGAGGAGTAGTGTGTAGGGGGTGAGATAGTGGTGTCTTCTGCCAGACTAGAGGAGCAGTGTGTAGGGGGTGAGATAGTGGTGTCTTCTGCCAGACTAGAGGAGCAGTGTGTAGGAGGGTTAGATAGTGGTGTCTTCTGCCAGACTAGAGGAGCCGTGTGTAGGGGGTTAGATAGTGGTGTCTTCTGCCAGACTAGTGGAGCAGTGTGTAGGGGATTAGATAGTGGTGTCTTCTGCCAGACTAGTGGGAGTAGTTTGTAGGGGGTGAGATAGTGGTGTCTTCTGCCAGACTAGAGGAGTAGTGTGTAGGGGGTTAGATAGTGGTGTCTTCTACCAGACTAGAGGAGCAGTGTGTAGGAGGGTGAGATAGTGGTGTCTTCTGCCAGACTAGAGGAGCAGTGTGTAGGAGGGTTAGATAGTGGTGTCTTCTGCCAGACTAGTGGAGCAGTGTAGGGGGTTAGATAGTGGTGTCTTCTGCCAGACTAGTGGGAGCAGTGTGTAGGGGGTTAGATAGTGGTGTCTTCTGCCAGACTAGTGGAGCAGTTTGTAGGAGGGTTAGATAGTGGTGTCTTCTGCCAGACTAGTGGAGCACTGTGTAGGGGGTTAGATAGTGGTGTCTTATGCCAGACTAGAGGAGCAGTGTGTAGGGGTTAGATAGTGGTGTCTTATGCCAGACTAGAGGAGTAGTGTGTAGGGGTGAGATAGTGGTGTCTTCTGCCAGACTAGAGGAGCAGTGTGTAGGGGGTGAGATAGTGGTGTCTTCTGCCAGACTAGAGGAGCAGTGTGTAGGAGGGTTAGATAGTGGTGTCTTCTGCCAGACTAGAGGAGCCGTGTGTAGGGGGTTAGATAGTGGTGTCTTCTACCAGACTAGAGGAGCAAATCAAATCAAATCAAATTTATTTATATAGCCCTTCGTACATCAGCTGATATCTCAAAGTGCTGTACAGAAACCCAGCCTAAAACCCCAAACAGCAAACAATGCAGGTGTAAAAGCACGGTGGCTAGGAAAAACTCCCTAGAAAGGCCAAAACCTAGGAAGAAACCTAGAGAGGAACCAGGCTATGTGGGGTGGCCAGTCCTCTTCTGGCTGTGCCGGGTAGAGATTATAACAGAACATGACCAAGATGTTCAAATGTTCATAAATGACCAGCATGGTCGAATAATAATAAGGCAGAACAGTTTAAACTGGAGCAGCAGCACAGTCAGGTGGACTGGGGACAGCAAGGAGTCATCATGTCAGGTAGTCCTGGGGCACGGTCCTAGGGCTCAGGTCCTCCGAGAGAGAGAAAGAAAGAGAATTAGAGAGAGCATATGTGAGGTGGCCAGTCCTCTTCTGGCTGTGCCGGGTGGAGATTATAACAGAACGTGGCCAAGATGTTCAAATGTTCATAAATGACCAGCATGGTTGAATAATAGTAAGGCAGAACAGTTGAAACTGGAGCAGCAGCATGGCCAGGTGGACTGGGGACAGCAAGGAGTCATCATGTCAGGTAGTCCTGGGACATGGTCCTAGGGCCCAGGCCAGTTGAAACTGGAGCAGCAGCATGGCCAGGTGGACTGGGGACAGCAAGGAGTCATCATGTCAGGTAGTCCTGGGGCATGGTCCTAGGGCTCAGGTGCTCCGAGAGAGAGAAAGAAAGAGAGAAGGAGAGAATTAGAGAACGCACACTTAGATTCACACAGGACACCGAATAGGACAGGAGAAGTACTCCAGATATAACAAACTGACCCTAGCCCCCCGACACATAAACTACTGCAGCATAAATACTGGAGGCTGAGACAGGAGGGGTCAGGAGACACTGTGGCCCCATCCGAGGACACCCCCGGACAGGGCCAAACAGGAAGGATATAACCCCACCCACTTTGCCAAAGCACAGCCCCCACACCACTAGAGGGATATCTTCAACCACCAACTTACCATCCTGAGACAAGGCCGAGTATAGCCCACAAAGATCTCCGCCACGGCACAACCCAAGGGGGGGGGCGCCAACCCAGACAGGCTGACCACAACAGTGAATCAACCCACCCAGGTGACGCACCCCCCGCCAGGGACGGCATGAGAGAGCCCCAGTAAGCCAGTGACTCAGCCCCCGTAACAGGGTTAGAGGCAGAGAATCCCAGTGGAAAGAGGGGAACCGGCCAGGCAGAGACAGCAAGGGCGGTTCGTTGCTCCAGAGCCTTTCCGTTCACCTTCCCACTCCTGGGCCAGACTACACTCAATCATATGACCCACTGAAGAGATGAGTCTTCAGTAAAGACTTAAAGGTTGAGACCGAGTTTGCGTCTCTGACATGGGTAGGCAGACCGTTCCATAAAAATGGAGCTCTATAGGAGAAAGCCCTGCCTCCAGCTGTTTGCTTAGAAATTCTAGGGACAATTAGGAGGCCTGCGTCTTGTGACCGTAGCGTACGTGTAGGTATGTACGGCAGGACCAAATCAGAGAGATAGGTAGGAGCAAGCCCATGTAATGCTTTGTAGGTTAGCAGTAAAATCTTGAAATCAGCCCTTGCTTTGACAGGAAGCCAGTGTAGAGAGGCTAGCACTGGAGTAATATGATCACATTTTTTGGTTCTAGTCAGGATTCTAGCAGCCGTATTTAGCACTAACTGAAGTGTATTTAGTGCTTTATCCGGGTAGCCGGAAAATAGAGCATTGCAGTAGTCTAACCTAAGCAGGAGCAGTGTGTAGGGGGTGAGATAGTGGTGTCTTCTGCCAGACTAGTGGAGCAGTGTGTAGGGGGTTAGATAGTGGTGTCTTCTGCCAGACTAGAGGAGCAGTGTGTAGGGGGTTAGATAGTGGTGTCTTCTGCCAGACTAGAGGAGCAGTGTGTAGGGGGTTAGATAGTGGTGTCTTCTGCCAGACTAGAGGAGCAGTGTGTAGGGGGTGAGATAGTGGTGTCTTCTGCCAGACTAGCAGGAGCAGTGTGTAGGGGGTTAGATAGTGGTGTCTTCTGCCAGACTAGAGGAGCAGTGTGTAGGGGGTTAGATAGTGGTGACTTCTGCCAGACTAGCCGGAGCAGTGTGTAGGGGGTTAGATAGTGGTGTCTTCTACCAGACTAGTGGAGCAGTGTGTAGGGGGTTAGATAGTGGTGTCTTCTGCCAGACTAGCAGGAGCAGTGTGTAGGGGGTTAGATAGTGGTGTCTTCTACCAGACTAGTGGAGCAGTGTGTAGGGGGTTAGATAGTGGTGTCTTCTGCCAGACTAGTGGAGCAGTGTGTAGGGGGTGAGATAGTGGTGTCTTCTGCCAGACTAGTGGAGCAGTGTGTAGGAGGGTTATATAGTGGTGTCTTCTGCCAGACTAGTGGGAGCAGTGTGTAGGGGGGTGAGATAGTGGTGTCTTCTGCCAGACTAGTGGGAGCAGTGTGTAGGGGGTGAGATCGTGGTGTCTTCTGCCAGACTAGAGGAGCAGTGTGTAGGAGGGTTAGATAGTGGTGTCTTATGCCAGACTAGAGGAGCAGTGTGTAGGAGGGTTAGATAGTGGTGTCTTCTGCCAGACTAGAGGAGCCGTGTGTAGGGGGTTAGATAGTGGTGTCTTCTGCCAGACTAGTGGAGCAGTGTGTAGGGGATTAGATAGTGGTGTCTTCTGCCAGACTAGTGGGAGTAGTTTGTAGGGGGTGAGATAGTGGTGTCTTCTGCCAGACTAGAGGAGTAGTGTGTAGGGGGTTAGATAGTGGTGTCTTCTACCAGACTAGAGGAGCAGTGTGTAGGAGGGTGAGATAGTGGTGTCTTCTGCCAGACTAGAGGAGCAGTGTGTAGGAGGGTTAGATAGTGGTGTCTTCTGCCAGACTAGTGGAGCAGTGTAGGGGGTTAGATAGTGGTGTCTTCTGCCAGACTAGTGGGAGCAGTGTGTAGGGGGTTAGATAGTGGTGTCTTCTGCCAGACTAGTGGAGCAGTTTGTAGGAGGGTTAGATAGTGGTGTCTTCTGCCAGACTAGTGGAGCACTGTGTAGGGGGTTAGATAGTGGTGTCTTATGCCAGACTAGAGGAGCAGTGTGTAGGGGGTTAGATAGTGGTGTCTTATGCCAGACTAGAGGAGTAGTGTGTAGGGGGTGAGATAGTGGTGTCTTCTGCCAGACTAGAGGAGCAGTGTGTAGGGGGTGAGATAGTGGTGTCTTCTGCCAGACTAGAGGAGCAGTGTGTAGGAGGGTTAGATAGTGGTGTCTTCTGCCAGACTAGAGGAGCCGTGTGTAGGGGGTTAGATAGTGGTGTCTTCTACCAGACTAGAGGAGCAAATCAAATCAAATCAAATTTATTTATATAGCCCTTCGTACATCAGCTGATATCTCAAAGTGCTGTACAGAAACCCAGCCTAAAACCCCAAACAGCAAACAATGCAGGTGTAAAAGCACGGTGGCTAGGAAAAACTCCCTAGAAAGGCCAAAACCTAGGAAGAAACCTAGAGAGGAACCAGGCTATGTGGGGTGGCCAGTCCTCTTCTGGCTGTGCCGGGTAGAGATTATAACAGAACATGACCAAGATGTTCAAATGTTCATAAATGACCAGCATGGTCGAATAATAATAAGGCAGAACAGTTTAAACTGGAGCAGCAGCACAGTCAGGTGGACTGGGGACAGCAAGGAGTCATCATGTCAGGTAGTCCTGGGGCACGGTCCTAGGGCTCAGGTCCTCCGAGAGAGAGAAAGAAAGAGAATTAGAGAGAGCATATGTGAGGTGGCCAGTCCTCTTCTGGCTGTGCCGGGTGGAGATTATAACAGAACGTGGCCAAGATGTTCAAATGTTCATAAATGACCAGCATGGTTGAATAATAGTAAGGCAGAACAGTTGAAACTGGAGCAGCAGCATGGCCAGGTGGACTGGGGACAGCAAGGAGTCATCATGTCAGGTAGTCCTGGGACATGGTCCTAGGGCCCAGGCCAGTTGAAACTGGAGCAGCAGCATGGCCAGGTGGACTGGGGACAGCAAGGAGTCATCATGTCAGGTAGTCCTGGGGCATGGTCCTAGGGCTCAGGTGCTCCGAGAGAGAGAAAGAAAGAGAGAAGGAGAGAATTAGAGAACGCACACTTAGATTCACACAGGACACCGAATAGGACAGGAGAAGTACTCCAGATATAACAAACTGACCCTAGCCCCGACACATAAACTACTGCAGCATAAATACTGGAGGCTGAGACAGGAGGGGTCAGGAGACACTGTGGCCCCATCCGAGGACACCCCCGGACAGGGCCAAACAGGAAGGATATAACCCCACCCACTTTGCCAAAGCACAGCCCCCACACCACTAGAGGATATCTTCAACCACCAACTTACCATCCTGAGACAAGGCCGAGTATAGCCCACAAAGATCTCCGCCACGGCACAACCCAAGGGGGGCGCCAACCCAGACAGGCTGACCACAACAGTGAATCAACCCACCCAGGTGACGCACCCCCCCCAGGGACGGCATGAGAGAGCCCCAGTAAGCCAGTGACTCAGCCCCCGTAACAGGGTTAGAGGCAGAGAATCCCAGTGGAAAGAGGGGAACCGGCCAGGCAGAGACAGCAAGGGCGGTTCGTTGCTCCAGAGCCTTTCCGTTCACCTTCCCACTCCTGGGCCAGACTACACTCAATCATATGACCCACTGAAGAGATGAGTCTTCAGTAAAGACTTAAAGGTTGAGACCGAGTTTGCGTCTCTGACATGGGTAGGCAGACCGTTCCATAAAAATGGAGCTCTATAGGAGAAAGCCCTGCCTCCAGCTGTTTGCTTAGAAATTCTAGGGACAATTAGGAGGCCTGCGTCTTGTGACCGTAGCGTACGTGTAGGTATGTACGGCAGGACCAAATCAGAGAGATAGGTAGGAGCAAGCCCATGTAATGCTTTGTAGGTTAGCAGTAAAATCTTGAAATCAGCCCTTGCTTTGACAGGAAGCCAGTGTAGAGAGGCTAGCACTGGAGTAATATGATCACATTTTTTGGTTCTAGTCAGGATTCTAGCAGCCGTATTTAGCACTAACTGAAGTGTATTTAGTGCTTTATCCGGGTAGCCGGAAAATAGAGCATTGCAGTAGTCTAACCTAAGCAGGAGCAGTGTGTAGGGGGTGAGATAGTGGTGTCTTCTGCCAGACTAGTGGAGCAGTGTGTAGGGGGTTAGATAGTGGTGTCTTCTGCCAGACTAGAGGAGCAGTGTGTAGGGGGTTAGATAGTGGTGTCTTCTGCCAGACTAGAGGAGCAGTGTGTAGGGGTTAGATAGTGGTGTCTTCTGCCAGACTAGAGGAGCAGTGTGTAGGGGGTGAGATAGTGGTGTCTTCTGCCAGACTAGCAGGAGCAGTGTGTAGGGGGTTAGATAGTGGTGTCTTCTGCCAGACTAGAGGAGCAGTGTGTAGGGGGTTAGATAGTGGTGACTTCTGCCAGACTAGCCGGAGCAGTGTGTAGGGGGTTAGATAGTGGTGTCTTCTACCAGACTAGTGGAGCAGTGTGTAGGGGGTTAGATAGTGGTGTCTTCTGCCAGACTAGCAGGAGCAGTGTGTAGGGGGTTAGATAGTGGTGTCTTCTACCAGACTAGTGGAGCAGTGTGTAGGGGGTTAGATAGTGGTGTCTTCTGCCAGACTAGTGGAGCAGTGTGTAGGGGGTGAGATAGTGGTGTCTTCTGCCAGACTAGTGGAGCAGTGTGTAGGAGGGTTATATAGTGGTGTCTTCTGCCAGACTAGTGGGAGCAGTGTGTAGGGGGGTGAGATAGTGGTGTCTTCTGCCAGACTAGTGGGAGCAGTGTGTAGGGGGTGAGATCGTGGTGTCTTCTGCCAGACTAGAGGAGCAGTGTGTAGGAGGGTTAGATAGTGGTGTCTTATGCCAGACTAGAGGAGCAGTGTGTAGGGGGTGAGATAGTGGTGTCTTATGCCAGACTAGAGGAGCAGTGTGTAGGGGGTGAGATAGTGGTGTCTTCTGCCAGACTAGAGGAGCAGTGTGTAGGGGGATAGATAGTGGTGTCTTCTGCCAGACTAGAGGAGTAGTGTGTAGGAGGGTTAGATAGTGGTGTCTTCTGACAGACTAGAGGAGTAGTGTGTAGGGGGTGAGCTAGTGGTGTCTTCTGCCAGACTAGAGGAGTAGTGTGTAGGGGGTGAGATAGTGGTGTCTTCTACCAGACTAGAGGAGTAGTGTGTAGGGGGTTAGATAGTGGTGTCTTCTACCAGACTAGCAGGAGCAGTGTGTAGGGGGTTAG
Source organism: Oncorhynchus nerka (assembly GCF_034236695.1). NCBI lineage: Eukaryota > Metazoa > Chordata > Actinopteri > Salmoniformes > Salmonidae > Oncorhynchus > Oncorhynchus nerka. The sequence continues at coordinate 3,540,846 of NC_088398.1, forward strand.
ATAGTGGTGTCTTCTGCCAGACTAGAGGAGCAGTGTGTAGGGGGTTAGATAGTGGTGACTTCTGCCAGACTAGCCGGAGCAGTGTGTAGGGGGTTAGATAGTGGTGTCTTCTACCAGACTAGTGGAGCAGTGTGTAGGGGGTTAGATAGTGGTGTCTTCTGCCAGACTAGCAGGAGCAGTGTGTAGGGGGTTAGATAGTGGTGTCTTCTGCCAGACTAGCAGGAGCAGTGTGTAGGGGGTTAGATAGTGGTGTCTTCTACCAGACTAGTGGAGCAGTGTGTAGGGGGTTAGATAGTGGTGTCTTCTGCCAGACTAGTGGAGCAGTGTGTAGGGGGTGAGATAGTGGTGTCTTCTGCCAGACTAGTGGAGCAGTGTGTAGGAGGGTTATATAGTGGTGTCTTCTGCCAGACTAGTGGGAGCAGTGTGTAGGGGGGTGAGATAGTGGTGTCTTCTGCCAGACTAGTGGGAGCAGTGTGTAGGGGGTGAGATCGTGGTGTCTTCTGCCAGACTAGTGGGAGCAGTGTGTAGGGGGTGAGATAGTGGTGTCTTCTGCCAGACTAGAGGAGTAGTGTGTAGGGGGTTAGATAGTGGTGTCTTCTGCCAGACTAGTGGAGCAGTGTGTAGGAGGGTTATATAGTGGTGTCTTCTGCCAGACTAGTGGGAGCAGTGTGTAGGGGGTGAGATAGTGGTGTCTTCTGCCAGACTAGAGGAGTAGTGTGTAGGGGGTTAGATAGTGGTGTCTTCTACCAGACTAGAGGAGCAGTGTGTAGGGGGTGAGATAGTGGTGTCTTCTGCCAGACTAGAGGAGCAGTGTGTAGGAGGGTTAGATAGTGGTGTCTTATGCCAGACTAGAGGAGCAGTGTGTAGGGGGATAGATAGTGGTGTCTTCTGCCAGACTAGAGGAGTAGTGTGTAGGGGGTGAGATAGTGGTGTCTTCTGCCAGACTAGAGGAGTAGTGTGTAGGGGGTGAGATAGTGGTGTCTTCTACCAGACTAGAGGAGTAGTGTGTAGGGGGTTAGATAGTGGTGTCTTCTACCAGACTAGCAGGAGCAGTGTGTAGGGGGTTAGATAGTGGTGTCTTCTGCCAGACTAGAGGAGCAGTGTGTAGGGGGTTAGATAGTGGTGACTTCTGCCAGACTAGCCGGAGCAGTGTGTAGGGGGTTAGATAGTGGTGTCTTCTACCAGACTAGTGGAGCAGTGTGTAGGGGGTTAGATAGTGGTGTCTTCTGCCAGACTAGCAGGAGCAGTGTGTAGGGGGTTAGATAGTGGTGTCTTCTACCAGACTAGTGGAGCAGTGTGTAGGGGGTTAGATAGTGGTGTCTTCTGCCAGACTAGTGGAGCAGTGTGTAGGGGGTGAGATAGTGGTGTCTTCTGCCAGACTAGTGGAGCAGTGTGTAGGAGGGTTATATAGTGGTGTCTTCTGCCAGACTAGAGGAGCAGTGTGTAGGGGGTTAGATAGTGGTGACTTCTGCCAGACTAGCCGGAGCAGTGTGTAGGGGGTTAGATAGTGGTGTCTTCTACCAGACTAGTGGAGCAGTGTGTAGGGGGTTAGATAGTGGTGTCTTCTGCCAGACTAGCAGGAGCAGTGTGTAGGGGTTAGATAGTGGTGTCTTCTACCAGACTAGTGGAGCAGTGTGTAGGGGGTTAGATAGTGGTGTCTTCTGCCAGACTAGTGGAGCAGTGTGTAGGGGGTGAGATAGTGGTGTCTTCTGCCAGACTAGTGGAGCAGTGTGTAGGAGGGTTATATAGTGGTGTCTTCTGCCAGACTAGTGGGAGCAGTGTGTAGGGGGGTGAGATAGTGGTGTCTTCTGCCAGACTAGTGGGAGCAGTGTGTAGGGGGTGAGATCGTGGTGTCTTCTGCCAGACTAGTGGGAGCAGTGTGTAGGGGGTGAGATAGTGGTGTCTTCTGCCAGACTAGAGGAGTAGTGTGTAGGGGGTTAGATAGTGGTGTCTTCTACCAGACTAGAGGAGCAGTGTGTAGGGGGTGAGATAGTGGTGTCTTCTGCCAGACTAGAGGAGCAGTGTGTAGGAGGGTTAGATAGTGGTGTCTTATGCCAGACTAGAGGAGCAGTGTGTAGGGGATAGATAGTGGTGTCTTCTGCCAGACTAGAGGAGTAGTGTGTAGGGGTGAGATAGTGGTGTCTTCTGCCAGACTAGAGGAGTAGTGTGTAGGGGGTGAGATAGTGGTGTCTTCTACCAGACTAGAGGAGTAGTGTGTAGGGGGTTAGATAGTGGTGTCTTCTACCAGACTAGCAGGAGCAGTGTGTAGGGGGTTAGATAGTGGTGTCTTCTGCCAGACTAGAGGAGCAGTGTGTAGGGGGTTAGATAGTGGTGACTTCTGCCAGACTAGCCGGAGCAGTGTGTAGGGGTTAGATAGTGGTGTCTTCTACCAGACTAGTGGAGCAGTGTGTAGGGGTTAGATAGTGGTGTCTTCTGCCAGACTAGCAGGAGCAGTGTGTAGGGGGTTAGATAGTGGTGTCTTCTACCAGACTAGTGGAGCAGTGTGTAGGGGGTTAGATAGTGGTGTCTTCTGCCAGACTAGTGGAGCAGTGTGTAGGGGGTGAGATAGTGGTGTCTTCTGCCAGACTAGTGGAGCAGTGTGTAGGAGGGTTATATAGTGGTGTCTTCTGCCAGACTAGTGGGAGCAGTGTGTAGGGGGGTGAGATAGTGGTGTCTTCTGCCAGACTAGTGGGAGCAGTGTGTAGGGGGTGAGATCGTGGTGTCTTCTGCCAGACTAGTGGGAGCAGTGTGTAGGGGGTGAGATAGTGGTGTCTTCTGCCAGACTAGAGGAGTAGTGTGTAGGGGGTTAGATAGTGGTGTCTTCTACCAGACTAGAGGAGCAGTGTGTAGGGGGTGAGATAGTGGTGTCTTCTGCCAGACTAGAGGAGCAGTGTGTAGGAGGGTTAGATAGTGGTGTCTTCTGCCAGACTAGAGGAGCAGTGTGTAGGGGGTTAGATAGTGGTGTCATCTGCCAGACTAGAGGAGCAGTGTGTAGGGGGTGAGATAGTGGTGTCTTCTGCCAGACTAGCAGGAGCAGTGTGTAGGGGGTTAGATAGTGGTGTCTTCTGCCAGACTAGAGGAGCAGTGTGTAGGGGGTTAGATAGTGGTGACTTCTGCCAGACTAGCCGGAGCAGTGTGTAGGGGGTTAGATAGTGGTGTCTTCTACCAGACTAGTGGAGCAGTGTGTAGGGGGTTAGATAGTGGTGTCTTCTGCCAGACTAGCAGGAGCAGTGTGTAGGGGGTTAGATAGTGGTGTCTTCTACCAGACTAGTGGAGCAGTGTGTAGGGGGTTAGATAGTGGTGTCTTCTGCCAGACTAGTGGAGCAGTGTGTAGGGGGTGAGATAGTGGTGTCTTCTGCCAGACTAGTGGGAGCAGTGTGTAGGGGGGTGAGATAGTGGTGTCTTCTGCCAGACTAGTGGGAGCAGTGTGTAGGGGGTGAGATCGTGGTGTCTTCTGCCAGACTAGTGGGAGCAGTGTGTAGGGGGTGAGATAGTGGTGTCTTCTGCCAGACTAGAGGAGTAGTGTGTAGGGGGTTAGATAGTGGTGTCTTCTACCAGACTAGAGGAGCAGTGTGTAGGGGGTGAGATAGTGGTGTCTTCTGCCAGACTAGAGGAGCAGTGTGTAGGAGGGTTAGATAGTGGTGTCTTCTGCCAGACTAGTGGAGCAGTGTAGGGGGTTAGATAGTGGTGTCTTCTGCCAGACTAGTGGGAGCAGTGTGTAGGGGGTTAGATAGTGGTGTCTTCTGCCAGACTAGTGGAGCAGTTTGTAGGAGGGTTAGATAGTGGTGTCTTCTGCCAGACTAGTGGAGCACTGTGTAGGGGGTTAGATAGTGGTGTCTTATGCCAGACTAGAGGAGCAGTGTGTAGGGGGTTAGATAGTGGTGTCTTATGCCAGACTAGAGGAGTAGTGTGTAGGGGGTGAGATAGTGGTGTCTTCTACCAGACTAGTGGAGCAGTGTGTAGGGGGTTAGATAGTGGTGTCTTCTGCCAGACTAGTGGAGCAGTGTGTAGGGGGTGAGATAGTGGTGTCTTCTGCCAGACTAGTGGGAGCAGTGTGTAGGGGGTTAGATAGTGGTGTCTTCTGCCAGACTAGTGGAGCAGTTTGTAGGAGGGTTAGATAGTGGTGTCTTCTGCCAGACTAGTGGAGCACTGTGTAGGGGGTTAGATAGTGGTGTCTTCTGCCAGACTAGAGGAGCCGTGTGTAGGGGGTTAGATAGTGGTGTCTTCTACCAGACTAGAGGAGCAAATCAAATCAAATCAAATTTATTTATATAGCCCTTCGTACATCAGCTGATATCTCAAAGTGCTGTACAGAAACCCAGCCTAAAACCCCAAACAGCAAACAATGCAGGTGTAAAAGCACGGTGGCTAGGAAAAACTCCCTAGAAAGGCCAAAACCTAGGAAGAAACCTAGAGAGGAACCAGGCTATGTGGGGTGGCCAGTCCTCTTCTGGCTGTGCCGGGTAGAGATTATAACAGAACATGACCAAGATGTTCAAATGTTCATAAATGACCAGCATGGTCGAATAATAATAAGGCAGAACAGTTGAAACTGGAGCAGCAGCACAGTCAGGTGGACTGGGGACAGCAAGGAGTCATCATGTCAGGTAGTCCTGGGGCACGGTCCTAGGGCTCAGGTCCTCCGAGAGAGAGAAAGAAAGAGAATTAGAGAGAGCATATGTGGGGTGGCCAGTCCTCTTCTGGCTGTGCCGGGTGGAGATTATAACAGAACGTGGCCAAGATGTTCAAATGTTCATAAATGACCAGCATGGTTGAATAATAGTAAGGCAGAACAGTTGAAACTGGAGCAGCAGCATGGCCAGGTGGACTGGGGACAGCAAGGAGTCATCATGTCAGGTAGTCCTGGGACATGGTCCTAGGGCCCAGGCCAGTTGAAACTGGAGCAGCAGCATGGCCAGGTGGACTGGGGACAGCAAGGAGTCATCATGTCAGGTAGTCCTGGGGCATGGTCCTAGGGCTCAGGTGCTCCGAGAGAGAGAAAGAAAGAGAGAAGGAGAGAATTAGAGAACGCACACTTAGATTCACACAGGACACCGAATAGGACAGGAGAAGTACTCCAGATATAACAAACTGACCCTAGCCCCGACACATAAACTACTGCAGCATAAATACTGGAGGCTGAGACAGGAGGGGTCAGGAGACACTGTGGCCCCATCCGAGGACACCCCGGACAGGGCCAAACAGGAAGGATATAACCCCACCCACTTTGCCAAAGCACAGCCCCCACACCACTAGAGGGATATCTTCAACCACCAACTTACCATCCTGAGACAAGGCCGAGTATAGCCCACAAAGATCTCCGCCACGGCACAACCCAAGGGGGCGCCAACCCAGACAGGCTGACCACAACAGTGAATCAACCCACCCAGGTGACGCACCCCGCCAGGGACGGCATGAGAGAGCCCCAGTAAGCCAGTGACTCAGCCCCGTAACAGGGTTAGAGGCAGAGAATCCCAGTGGAAAGAGGGGAACCGGCCAGGCAGAGACAGCAAGGGCGGTTCGTTGCTCCAGAGCCTTTCCGTTCACCTTCCCACTCCTGGGCCAGACTACACTCAATCATATGACCCACTGAAGAGATGAGTCTTCAGTAAAGACTTAAAGGTTGAGACCGAGTTTGCGTCTCTGACATGGGTAGGCAGACCGTTCCATAAAAATGGAGCTCTATAGGAGAAAGCCCTGCCTCCAGCTGTTTGCTTAGAAATTCTAGGGACAATTAGGAGGCCTGCGTCTTGTGACCGTAGCGTACGTGTAGGTATGTACGGCAGGACCAAATCAGAGAGATAGGTAGGAGCAAGCCCATGTAATGCTTTGTAGGTTAGCAGTAAAATCTTGAAATCAGCCCTTGCTTTGACAGGAAGCCAGTGTAGAGAGGCTAGCACTGGAGTAATATGATCACATTTTTGGTTCTAGTCAGGATTCTAGCAGCCGTATTTAGCACTAACTGAAGTGTATTTAGTGCTTTATCCGGGTAGCCGGAAAATAGAGCATTGCAGTAGTCTAACCTAAGCAGGAGCAGTGTGTAGGGGGTGAGATAGTGGTGTCTTCTGCCAGACTAGTGGAGCAGTGTGTAGGGGGTTAGATAGTGGTGTCTTCTGCCAGACTAGAGGAGCAGTGTGTAGGGGTTAGATAGTGGTGTCTTCTGCCAGACTAGAGGAGCAGTGTGTAGGGGGTTAGATAGTGGTGTCTTCTGCCAGACTAGAGGAGCAGTGTGTAGGGGGTGAAATAGTGGTGTCTTCTGCCAGACTAGCAGGAGCAGTGTGTAGGGGGTTAGATAGTGGTGTCTTCTGCCAGACTAGAGGAGCAGTGTGTAGGGGGTTAGATAGTGGTGACTTCTGCCAGACTAGCCGGAGCAGTGTGTAGGGGGTTAGATAGTGGTGTCTTCTACCAGACTAGTGGAGCAGTGTGTAGGGGGTTAGATAGTGGTGTCTTCTGCCAGACTAGCAGGAGCAGTGTGTAGGGGGTTAGATAGTGGTGTCTTCTACCAGACTAGTGGAGCAGTGTGTAGGGGGTTAGATAGTGGTGTCTTCTGCCAGACTAGTGGAGCAGTGTGTAGGGGGTGAGATAGTGGTGTCTTCTGCCAGACTAGTGGAGCAGTGTGTAGGAGGGTTATATAGTGGTGTCTTCTGCCAGACTAGTGGGAGCAGTGTGTAGGGGGGTGAGATAGTGGTGTCTTCTGCCAGACTAGAGGAGTAGTGTGTAGGAGGGTTAGATAGTGGTGTCTTCTGCCAGACTAGAGGAGCAGTGTGTAGGGGGTGAGATAGTGGTGTCTTCTGCCAGACTAGAGGAGCAGTGTGTAGGGGGTGAGATAGTGGTGTCTTCTGCCAGACTAGAGGAGCCGTGTGTAGGGGGTTAGATAGTGGTGTCTTCTGCCAGACTAGTGGAGCAGTGTAGGAGGGTTAGATAGTGGTGACTTCTGCCAGACTAGAGGAGCAGTGTGTAGGGAGTTAGATAGTGGTGTCTTCTGCCAGACCAGAGGAGCACTGTGTAGGTGGTTAGATAGTGGTGACTTCTGCCAGACTAGCCGGAGTAGTGTGTAGGGGGTTAGATTGTGGTGTCTTCTGCCAGACTAGTGGGAGCAGTGTGTAGGGGGGTTAGATAGTGGTGTCTTCTGCCAGACTAGAGGAGCAGTGTGTAGGGAGTTAGATAGTGGTGTCTTCTGCCAGACTAGAGGAGTAGTGTGTAGGGGGTGAGATAGTGGTGTCTTCTGCCAGACTAGAGGAGTAGTGTGTAGGGGGTGAGATAGTGGTGTCTTCTACCAGACTAGAGGAGTAGTGTGTAGGGGGCTAGATAGTGGTGTCTTCTACCAGACTAGAGGAGTAGTGTGTAGGGGGTGAGATAGTGGTGTCTTCTGCCAGACTAGAGGAGCAGTGTGTAGGGGGCTAGATAGTGGTGTCTTCTGCCAGACTAGAGGAGTAGTGTGTAGGAGGGTTAGATAGTGGTGTCTTCTGCCAGACTAGAGGAGCAGTGTGTAGGGGGTGAGATAGTGGTGTCTTCTGCCAGACTAGAGGAGCCGTGTGTAGGGGGTTAGATAGTGGTGTCTTCTGCCAGACTAGTGGAGCAGTGTAGGAGGGTTAGATAGTGGTGTCTTCTGCCAGACTAGAGGAGCAGTGTGTAGGGAGTTAGATAGTGGTGTCTTCTGCCAGACCAGAGGAGCACTGTGTAGGTGGTTAGATAGTGGTGACTTCTGCCAGACTAGCCGGAGTAGTGTGTAGGGGGTTAGATAGTGGTGTCTTCTGCCAGACTAGTGGGAGCAGTGTGTAGGGGGGTTAGATAGTGGTGTCTTCTGCCAGACTAGAGGAGCAGTGTGTAGGGAGTTAGATAGTGGTGTCTTCTGCCAGACCAGAGGAGCACTGTGTAGGGGGTTAGATAGAGGTGACTTCTGCCAGACTAGCCGGAGTAGTGTGTAGGGGGTTAGGTAGTGGTGTCTTCTGCCAGACTAGAGGAGCAGTGTGTAGGGGGTTAGATAGTGGTGTCTTCTGCCAGACTAGAGGAGCAGTGTGTAGGGGGTGAGATAGTGGTGACTTCTGCCAGACTAGCCGGAGCAGTGTGTAGGGGGTTAGATAGTGGTGTCTTCTGCCAGACCAGAGGAGCACTGTGTAGGTGGTTAGATAGTGGTGACTTCTGCCAGACTAGCCGGAGTAGTGTGTAGGGGGTTAGATTGTGGTGTCTTCTGCCAGACTAGTGGGAGCAGTGTGTAGGGGGGTTAGATAGTGGTGTCTTCTGCCAGACTAGAGGAGCAGTGTGTAGGGAGTTAGATAGTGGTGTCTTCTGCCAGACTAGAGGAGTAGTGTGTAGGGGGTGAGATAGTGGTGTCTTCTGCCAGACTAGAGGAGTAGTGTGTAGGGGGTGAGATAGTGGTGTCTTCTACCAGACTAGAGGAGTAGTGTGTAGGGGGCTAGATAGTGGTGTCTTCTACCAGACTAGAGGAGTAGTGTGTAGGGGGTGAGATAGTGGTGTCTTCTGCCAGACTAGAGGAGCAGTGTGTAGGGGGCTAGATAGTGGTGTCTTCTGCCAGACTAGAGGAGTAGTGTGTAGGAGGGTTAGATAGTGGTGTCTTCTGCCAGACTAGAGGAGCAGTGTGTAGGGGGTGAGATAGTGGTGTCTTCTGCCAGACTAGAGGAGCCGTGTGTAGGGGGTTAGATAGTGGTGTCTTCTGCCAGACTAGTGGAGCAGTGTAGGAGGGTTAGATAGTGGTGTCTTCTGCCAGACTAGAGGAGCAGTGTGTAGGGAGTTAGATAGTGGTGTCTTCTGCCAGACCAGAGGAGCACTGTGTAGGTGGTTAGATAGTGGTGACTTCTGCCAGACTAGCCGGAGTAGTGTGTAGGGGGTTAGATAGTGGTGTCTTCTGCCAGACTAGTGGGAGCAGTGTGTAGGGGGGTTAGATAGTGGTGTCTTCTGCCAGACTAGAGGAGCAGTGTGTAGGGAGTTAGATAGTGGTGTCTTCTGCCAGACCAGAGGAGCACTGTGTAGGGGGTTAGATAGAGGTGACTTCTGCCAGACTAGCCGGAGTAGTGTGTAGGGGGTTAGGTAGTGGTGTCTTCTGCCAGACTAGAGGAGCAGTGTGTAGGGGTTAGATAGTGGTGTCTTCTGCCAGACTAGAGGAGCAGTGTGTAGGGGGTGAGATAGTGGTGTCTTCTGCCAGACTAGCAGGAGCAGTGTGTAGGGGTTAGATAGTGGTGTCTTCTGCCAGACTAGAGGAGTAGTGTGTAGGGGGTTAGATAGTGGTGACTTCTGCCAGACTAGAGGAGCAGTGTGTAGGGGATTAGATAGTGGTGTCTTCTGCCAGACTAGAGGAGCAGTGTGTAGGGGGTGAGATAGTGGTGTCTTCTGCCAGACTAGCAGGAGCAGTGTGTAGGGGGTTAGATAGTGGTGTCTTCTGCCAGACTAGAGGAGTAGTGTGTAGGGGGTTAGATAGTGGTGTCTTCTGCCAGACTAGAGGAGTAGTGTGTAGGGGGGTGAGATAGTGGTGTCTTCTGCCAGACTAGAGGAGTAGTGTGTAGGGGGTTAGATAGTGGTGTCTTCTGCCAGACTAGAGGAGTAGTGTGTAGGGGGTTAGATAGTGGTGTCTTCTGCCAGACTAGAGGAGCAGTGTGTAGGGGGTGAGATAGTGGTGTCTTCTGCCAGACTAGCAGGAGCAGTGTGTAGGGGGTTAGATGGTGGTGTCTTCTGCCAGACTAGAGGAGTAGTGTGTAGGGGGTGAGATAGTGGTGTCTTCTACCAGACTAGAGGAGTAGTGTGTAGGGGGCTAGATAGTGGTGTCTTCTACCAGACTAGAGGAGTAGTGTGTAGGGGGTGAGATAGTGGTGTCTTCTGCCAGACTAGAGGAGCAGTGTGTAGGGGGCTAGATAGTGGTGTCTTCTGCCAGACTAGAGGAGTAGTGTGTAGGAGGGTTAGATAGTGGTGTCTTCTGCCAGACTAGAGGAGCAGTGTGTAGGGGGTGAGATAGTGGTGTCTTCTGCCAGACTAGAGGAGCCGTGTGTAGGGGGTTAGATAGTGGTGTCTTCTGCCAGACTAGTGGAGCAGTGTAGGAGGGTTAGATAGTGGTGTCTTCTGCCAGACTAGAGGAGCAGTGTGTAGGGAGTTAGATAGTGGTGTCTTCTGCCAGACCAGAGGAGCACTGTGTAGGTGGTTAGATAGTGGTGACTTCTGCCAGACTAGCCGGAGTAGTGTGTAGGGGGTTAGATAGTGGTGTCTTCTGCCAGACTAGTGGGAGCAGTGTGTAGGGGGGTTAGATAGTGGTGTCTTCTGCCAGACTAGAGGAGCAGTGTGTAGGGAGTTAGATAGTGGTGTCTTCTGCCAGACCAGAGGAGCACTGTGTAGGGGGTTAGATAGTGGTGACTTCTGCCAGACTAGCCGGAGTAGTGTGTAGGGGGTTAGATAGTGGTGTCTTCTGCCAGACTAGAGGAGCAGTGTGTAGGGGGTTAGATAGTGGTGTCTTCTGCCAGACTAGAGGAGCAGTGTGTAGGGGGTGAGATAGTGGTGTCTTCTGCCAGACTAGCAGGAGCAGTGTGTAGGGGGTTAGATAGTGGTGTCTTCTGCCAGACTAGAGGAGTAGTGTGTAGGGGGTTAGATAGTGGTGACTTCTGCCAGACTAGAGGAGCAGTGTGTAGGGGATTAGATAGTGGTGTCTTCTGCCAGACTAGAGGAGCAGTGTGTAGGGGGTGAGATAGTGGTGTCTTCTGCCAGACTAGCAGGAGCAGTGTGTAGGGGGTTAGATAGTGGTGTCTTCTGCCAGACTAGAGGAGTAGTGTGTAGGGGGTTAGATAGTGGTGTCTTCTGCCAGACTAGAGGAGTAGTGTGTAGGGGGGTGAGATAGTGGTGTCTTCTGCCAGACTAGAGGAGTAGTGTGTAGGGGGTTAGATAGTGGTGTCTTCTGCCAGACTAGAGGAGTAGTGTGTAGGGGGTTAGATAGTGGTGTCTTCTGCCAGACTAGAGGAGCAGTGTGTAGGGGGTGAGATAGTGGTGTCTTCTGCCAGACTAGCAGGAGCAGTGTGTAGGGGGTTAGATAGTGGTGTCTTCTGCCAGACTAGAGGAGTAGTGTGTAGGGGGTTAGATAGTGGTGTCTTCTGCCAGACTAGTGGGAGCAGTGTGTAGGGGGGTTAGATAGTGGTGTCTTCTGCCAGACTAGAGGAGCAGTGTGTAGGGAGTTAGATAGTGGTGTCTTCTGCCATACCAGAGGAGCAGTGTGTAGGGGGTGAGATAGTGGTGTCTTCTGCCAGACTAGTGGAGCAGTGTGTAGGGGGTTAGATAGTGGTGTCTTCTGCCAGACTAGTGGAGCAGTGTGTAGGGGGTTAGATAGTGGTGACTTCTGCCAGACTAGAGGAGTAGTGTGTAGGGGGTTAGATAGTGGTGTCTTCTGCCAGACTAGAGGGGCAGTGTGTAGGGGGTTAGATAGTGGTGTCTTCTGCCAGACTAGAGGAGCACTGTGTAGGGGGTGAGATAGTGGTGTCTTCTGCCAGACTAGCAGGAGCAGTGTGTAGGGGGTTAGATAGTGGTGTCTTCTGCCAGACTAGAGGAGCACTGTGTAGGGGGTTAGATAGTGGTGACTTCTGCCAGACTAGCCGGAGTAGTGTGTAGGGGGTTAGATAGTGGTGTCTTCTGCCAGACTAGTGGAGTAGTGTGTAGGGGGTGAGATAGTGGTGTCTTCTGCCAGACTAGTGGAGCAGTGTGTAGGGGGTGAGATAGTGGTGTCTTCTGCCAGACTAGAGGAGCAGTGTGTAGAGGGTGAGATAGTGGTGTCTTCTGCCAGACTAGAGGAGCAGTGTGTAGGGGGGTGAGATAGTGGTGTCTTCTGCCAGACTAGAGGAGCAGTGTGTAGGGGGTGAGATAGTGGTGTCTTCTGCCAGACTAGAGGAGCCGTGTGTAGGGGGTTAGATAGTGGTGTCTTCTGCCAGACTAGAGGAGTAGTGTGTAGGGGGTTAGATAGTGGTGTCTTCTACCAGACTAGAGGAGCAGTGTGTAGGGGGTTAGATAGTGGTGTCCTCTGCCAGACTAGAGGAGTAGTGTGTAGGGGGTTAGATAGTGGTGTCTTCTGCCAGACTAGAGGAGTAGTGTGTAGGGGGTTACATAGTGGTGTCTTCTGCCAGACTAGAGGAGTAGTGTGTAGGGGGTTAGATAGTGGTGTCTTCTGCCAGACTAGAGGAGTAGTGTGTAGGGGGTTAGATAGTGGTGTCTTCTACCAGACTAGAGGAGTAGTGTGTAGGGGGTTAGATAGTGGTGTCTTCTACCAGACTAGAGGAGCAGTGTGTAGGGGGTTAGATAGTGGTGTCCTCTGCCAGACTAGAGGAGTAGTGTGTAGGGGGTTAGATAGTGGTGTCTTCTGCCAGACTAGAGGAGTAGTGTGTAGGGGGTTAGATAGTGGTGTCTTCTGCCAGACTAGAGGAGTAGTGTGTAGGGGGTTAGATAGTGGTGTCTTCTGCCAGACTAGAGGAGTAGTGTGTAGGGGGGTGAGATAGTGGTGTCTTCTGCCAGACTAGAGGAGTAGTGTGTAGGGGGTTAGATAGTGGTGTCTTCTGCCAGACTAGAGGAGCAGTGTGTAGGGGGTTAGATAGTGGTGTCCTCTAGTGTGTGTGTTCGCCACAGAGTGATATGGAAGTGATGTTATTCATTTGTTCTCTTCTAACTCATACCTCTATATTTCAAGGTCAGGATGACGTCATTATCGCCCACAGCAGTTGTCCAGAGTGTTTCTCTAGTAATCCTTTTATTCAATATCACGGTTATAAACCCACCGCTGGCTCTGGAACTAGACTGTCTGAGAGACGGGGTGTGTGTGAGAGTTGTCGTAGTTCAACTGGATCATTACATTAATGATCCCAGAACTGGAGTCCCACAGAAAAGAGAAAGAGAGTGTGAGACTTGGTAAAAAATATAGTACAGGGAATGAGTTCAATCGGGATATGTCATTGATATTGGTGATAGGGAACCCCTCTCTCTCCCTCTTCCCTCCCCTCCTCTCCTCTCCTCTCCCAGGTTCTACTGGGATCTGATCATGTTGTGTCTGATGATAGGGAACCTCTCTCTCTCTCTCTCCCTCTCCCCTCCTCTCTTCTCTCTCCTCTCCTCTCCTCTCCTTTCCTCTCCTCTCCTCTCCCAGATTC
>NC_088398.1:3556466-3616466 GCF_034236695.1 Oncorhynchus nerka
CTCTCCCAGGTTCTACTGGGATCTGATCATGTTGTGTCTGATGATAGGGAACCTCTCTCTCTCCCCTCCTCTCCTCTTCTCTTCTCTCCTCTCCCCCCCTCCTCTCCTCTCCCAGGTTCTACTGGGATCTGATCATTTTGTGCCTGATGATAGGAAACCTCTCTCCTCTCCTCTCCTCTCCTCTCCCAGGTTCTACTGGGATCTGATCATGTTGTGTCTGATGATAGGAAACCTCTCTCTCTCCAACTCTCCCCTCCCCTCCTCTCCTCTCCCAGGTTCTACTGGGATCTGATCATGTTGTGTTTGATGATGGGGAACCTGATCGTCCTGCCAGTAGGAATCACCTTCTTTAAGGATGAGAACACTCCTCCCTGGATCATCTTCAACGTGGTCTCTGATACTCTCTTCCTGGTAGACCTGGTCCTCAACTTCAGGACTGGTATCGTCAAGGAGGACAGCACTGAGATACTGCTAGACCCCAAGTCAGTGTGTGTGTGTGTGTGTGTGTGTGTGTTTGTGTGTGTCAGTGTCTGTCTGTGTGAAGGTGACACAGAGCTGGAGGCAATGCTTCCCTGTGTGGAGTTCTTCCAGAATGTGAATGAATGGAGTTGTTTGTTATTTCTTCTAAAGAACCATAACTACTGGGGCCATAGGAATCAATGTTGGTCTATGCTATGCTACGCTAACTGTGAGACCATAGGAATAATACCAGAATGCTAAGCTAACTGTGAGACCATAGAAATGACTTTTATATTATGCTATACTACCACAGGGCTATCCGTCAGCGCTACCTAAAGAGCTGGTTTGCGGTGGACTTTGTGTCGTCCATCCCTGTGGACTATATCTTCCTGATGGTGGACTTGGAGGCCCGGCTGGACTCAGAGGTTTACAGGACGGCCAGGGCCCTCCGCATCGTACGCTTCACCAAGATCCTCAGCCTGCTACGCCTGCTACGCCTGTCACGACTCATACGCTACATCCACCAGTGGGAGGAGGTGAGAGACCGGGAACACAGGGAGAGGAGGTAGAGAAAGAGGGGAGGGAAAGAGAGACTTACTACCACTGTCACAACTCACTGGCTACATCCTCCAGAGAGAAGGTAGAGGGCAGTCAGTGGAACATGCCAGAGGGGAGGGAGAGAGGGAGGTGTGAGGAGAGAGGCAGAGGCTGAGAGGGGGAAAGGAGAGGTCAGCGTAGTATAGGGGAAAGAGAGACCGCTACGGGGGCAGCTGATCTACCTCTTCATTGGGGAAGAGGCAGCTATCATAAAAGGTGCCCTCGCAAGACGTCAATAAACTAAAGTGATGTCAAACTCTCCCCCTCCAGATCTTCCATATGACCTATGACCTGGCCAGTGCCATGGTGAGGATAGTCAACCTGATAGGCATGATGCTGCTGCTGTGCCACTGGGACGGATGTCTACAGTTCCTGGTTCCCATGCTGCAGGACTTCCCCCTGGACTGCTGGGTCTCCAAGAATAACATGGTGGTGAGTTACACTGTCTGTCTGGTCTGGTCTGTCTGGTCTGGTCTGGTCTGGTCTGGTCTGGTCTGGTCTGGTCTGGTCTGGTCTGGTCTGGTCTGGTCTGGTCTGGTCTGGTCTGGTCTGGTCTGGTCTGTCTGTCTGTCTGTCTGTCTGTCTGTCTGTCTGTCTGTCTGTCTGTCTGTCTGTCATTATTGATATTGTGTTTGTGTGTGCACTGATTACTGGGTAGTGGACTGATTGTGTGTAGACAGAGAGAGGGGGAGTGTATAGACAGAGAGAGCGAGAGAGAGAGAGAGTGTGTGTGTGTATGTGTGTGTAGACAGTTCATGTAGCAGCATGTCTGGTTGGAATAAAAGGGACTATCAACACAATAAAACATCAACCAACTTAAACATCCTACAGATAGAGTAGATGGAGATATGAACACACACACGCACACACACACACACATACACGGCTGTGTGTTTCGCTGACTCCCGTCGCGGCAGTGTTTCCTCAGTGGTTGCCGGGGTGACTGTTGCTAGGCCAGCTGAGGCTGAGTGTTTTCCCCCAGAGAAAGCCATGTGCCACCCGCCGGACCATTTAACAGAACAGGATATAATTGGCCTCACACACACACACACACACACAAGCAATCACAAACACAGTCACACACTTTTAGAGCCATTTTATTATTATCATTATTATTTTCCTCTAGCTTTTTGCCTGTTAGTAGTCTGTTTTACACAGCAGGAAGTGGAAAAGCAATGAGCAACTCTACCAAGCACTTTACAGCCACAGTTTTAGCCTAGGTTAAACAGTTACACAGGCCATTCTACAGAGGGAGTCCGAGAGGAAGAGGGAGAGGGAGAAGAAGGTGGAAGTGATGAGTGGTACAACACTAGTTAACTAGCTATTACCTTAACTAGTGTTGTACCACTCATCCCTCCCTCCCTTCCACCTTCTTCTCCCTCTCCCTCTTCCTCTCGGACTCCCTCTGTAGAAGGGCCTGTTTAACTCTCTCTCCACCTCTCTCTCCATCTCCACCTCTCCCTCTGTAGAAGGGCCTGTTTAACTCTCTCTCCACCTCTCTCTCCACCTCCACCTCTCCCTCTGTAGAAGGGCCTGTTTAACTCTCTCTCCACCTCTCTCTCCATCTCCACCTCTCCCTCTGTAGAAGGGCCTGTTTAACTCTCTCTCCACCTCTCTCTCCATCTCCACCTCTCCCTCTGTAGAAGGGCCTGTTTAACTCTCTCTCCACCTCTCTCTCCACCTCCACCTCTCCCTCTGTAGAAGG
Organism: Oncorhynchus nerka; assembly: GCF_034236695.1. NCBI lineage: Eukaryota > Metazoa > Chordata > Actinopteri > Salmoniformes > Salmonidae > Oncorhynchus > Oncorhynchus nerka. Next base: position 3,559,228 of record NC_088398.1, read on the forward strand.
GCCTGTTTAACTCTCTCTCCACCTCTCTCTCCACCTCCACCTCTCCCTCTGTAGAAGGGCCTGTTTAACTCTCTCTCCACCTCTCTCTCCACCTCCACCTCTCCCTCTGTAGGGCCTGTTTAACTCTCTCTCCACCTCTCTCTCCATCTCTCTCTCCGTCCAGAATGATACGTGGGGGATCCAGTACTCCTATGCCCTTTTCAAGGCGATGAGCCACATGTTGTGTATTGGCTACGGTGCCCAGGCTCCAGAGGGCATGACAGACGTGTGGCTCACCATGCTCAGTATGATCATTGGTGCCACCTGCTATGCCATGTTCATCGGCCATGCCACCGCTCTCATACAGTCCCTGGACTCCTCAAGACGACAGTACCAGGAGAAAGTAAGAGATTAGGACCCTCTCTATCCCTCCCTCCCTCCCTCCATCTCTCTCTCTCCATTCCTCTGTCCCTTATTCTCTCTATCCAACCATTCATCAAATTCATTTGATGACTCCTCAAAGGCAGGAGACGGTAAAGGAACCATACTCCACTCATAAACAATCTTCCTGTTGATCCAGTCAAGTGTGTATTATACTGTAGTAAAGCAGTATAGTGTGTATTATACTGTAGTAAAGCAGTATAGTGTGTATTATACTGCAGTGAAGCAGTATAGTGTGTATTATACTGCAGTGAAGCAGTATAGTGTGTATTATACTGTAGTAAAGCAGTATAGTGTGTATTATACTGCAGTGAAGCAGTATAGTGTGTATTATACTGCAGTGAAGCAGTATAGTGTGTATTATACTGCAGTGAAGCAGTATAGTGTGTATTATACTGTAGTAAAGCAGTATAGTGTGTATTATACTGTAGTAAAGCAGTATAGTGTGTATTATACTGTAATAAAGCAGTATAGTGTGTATTATACTGCAGTGAAGCAGTATAGTGTGTATTATACTGCAGTGAAGCAGTATAGTGTGTATTATACTGTAGTAAAGCAGTATAGTGTGTATTATACTGCAGTGAAGCAGTATAGTGTGTATTATACTGTAATAAAGCAGTATAGTGTGTATTATACTGTAGTAAAGCAGTATAGTGTGTATTATACTGTAGTAAAGCAGTATAGTGTGTATTATACTGCAGTGAAGCAGTATAGTGTGTATTATACTGTAGTAAAGCAGTATAGTGTGTATTATACTGTAGTACAGCAGTATAGTGTGTATTATACTGCAGTGAAGCAGTATAGTGTGTATTATACTGTAGTAAAGCAGTATAGTGTGTATTATACTGTAGTAAAGCAGTATAGTGTGTATTATACTGTAGTAAAGCAGTATAGTGTGTATTATACTGCAGTGAAGCAGTATAGTGTGTATTATACTGTAGTAAAGCAGTATAGTGTGTATTATACTGTAGTACAGCAGTATAGTGTGTATTATACTGCAGTGAAGCAGTATAGTGTGTATTATACTGTAGTAAAGCAGTATAGTGTGTATTATATGGTAGTAAAGCAGTATAGTGTGTATTATACTGTAGTAAAGCAGCAGCACCCATATCGTGTGTGTATGTGTGCTTTTATTAACGCTGTATTAACAATGTATTAACAATGTATTAACATTGTATTCACGTTGTATGAACGTTGTATTAACATTGTATTAACGTTTTATTAACATTGTATTAACGTTGTATTAACATTGTATTAACGTTGTATTGACTTTGTATTGACTTTGTATTAACGCTGTATTAACGTTGTATCGTTGTATTTCCATTGTATTAACGTTGTATCGTTGTATTTCCATTGTATTAACGTTGTATCGTTGTATTGACGTTGTGTTCCAGTATAAGCAGGTGGAGCAGTACATGTCGTTCCATAAGCTCCCTGCAGATGTCCGTCAGAGGATTCATGAGTACTATGAGCATCGCTTCCAGGGCAAGATGTTTGACGAGGAGAACATACTGGGTGAACTCAGCGAACCACTAAAGGAGGTAACACACACACACACACACACGCGCAAACACACACACACACACACACGCGCAAACACACACACACAGACACACACACACACACGCACACGCACAAGGCAAGCACACACACGCACGAGCCATGGATACAGGCACACACACACACACAAGCCATGGATACAGGCACACGGGAAGACGCACACACACTGTTACAATTTACGAAAGCTAGCTATAGTGTAACAAAAAAAACTCCTGCTCAAACCAGTTGATTCAAACTGACTCAAACACATTTTACATGAAAGAAAATTAAAACGTACTGATACAATTCAGTTTTTGTGCATTCTAACTAACTTCCCAACTCCTCCCCCCTCCCTCCCCCTCTCTCTCAGGCGATAGTTAGCTTTAACTGCCGTAGCCTGGTGGCTCACATGCCGCTGTTTGCTAACGCGGACCCTAACTTTGTGACGGCAGTGCTGACCAAGCTTCGCTTCGAGGTGTTCCAGCCCAATGACTTCATCATCCGTGAGGGCACGGTGGGACGCAAGATGTACTTCATTCAACACGGACGAGTCGGCATACTCACCCGCGGAAACAAGGAGACCAAACTCAGTGACGGGTCCTACTTTGGGGGTGAGGAGAGAAGGGGGAGGGAGAGGTGAGGGTAAGGACAGTGTGAGGAAAAAGGGAAGTGGAAGGGGAAAGGTGTGGTTGTGTGTTAGATTAATCAGTTCTTCAATTTCACAATTTCTTCAACAAAATCTTATTTTTTCCAGTCTCTCACCCCTCTTCCATTCTCCCTCTTTATCCACACCTGCACTTCCTCCTCTCTCTCTGTCCATCTCCCTCTCTCTCACTCACTCTCCCGCTCTCTCAGAGATCTGTCTGTTGACTCGGGGCCGGAGGACGGCGAGCGTCAGAGCAGATACATACTGTCGTCTCTACTCCCTCAGTGTGGACAGCTTCAACGAGGTCCTGGAGGAACACCCTATGATGAGGCGGGCCTTCGAGACGGTGGCCGTCGACCGGTTGGACCGCATCGGTACTAATCCTCTCCCGATTGGCTCAAGCACCTGCCAATCGGTCCATTACTTGCAATGACTTTCAGTTTTCAATTCAGTTTCATTTCTATAGCGCTTTGTGCAGAGACCTTGCCAGTGAATAGCATTTTTCAAATCAATTCAGATTTTATTTGTAAATGACCTTACAGTTGCAGAAGCCCTTCAAGGCAGGTTAAGGAAGAGAGAAACTATTTTCCCTTTTATACATTAACTATTTGCACATAATATGACATTTGAAAAAGCCTTATTCTTTTGGAACTTTAGTGAGTGTAATGTTTACTGTAAATGTGTATTGTTTATTTCACTTTTGTTTATTATCTCCTGTTAAAATATGTTTCCCATGCCAATAAAGCCCTTTGAATTGAATTGAATTGAATTGAGAAACTGCTAGAAAAACAGAGAGCTGTTAGAACAGAGAGCTGTTAGAACAGAGAGCTAGAGCAGATAGCTGGTTCTGTTTGTGATCTTTAATCAGCCACTCAGCCCTGTCAGCCTCGTTACAACTGTGTTGTTTGACCCTCACTTTAGTTTCTACCACTTTCTTCTTGCTCTTGTTTTCCTCTATTTGTGTCAGACAGGAACAGTATCCATCCCCTCCATCAGTTTGTTTCTGTTTGGATCATTTCATTCTATTCTCTTCTCTCTTCATTGTTCTCCTCTGCAGGTAGGAAGAACTCTATCCTGATGAGGAAGCCGTCCCAGGCGGGTTCCATGGCGGGGGGCAGCGGTTTGGGGCGTGGGGGTCGAGGAGGAGGGGGGGCAGGGCTAGGCATGGGGGGGCTGGGCTCCTGTGACAGCATGCTGGTTCAGCAGATTGTTAAACACGACAGCATGCCAGCCATGCAGGAGGCCATCGCTGCTGCCGCTGCAGGAAGGGGAGGGGCCACGGGAGGAAGTGGTACTGTCTCCCCTAGGCCCCACCCACTGATCTGGGCTCCACTGATCCACGCTCCGCTCCAGACGGCGGCCGCTACGACTAACGTGGCCATCGCCCTCATGCACCAGCAGCAGCAGCAACAGCAGCTTCAACATCAGCTACAGCAGCAACATGCGCTAGGAGGCGCTATATTCCTCCCCTCCATCTCTCCATCGCCCTCCGTCTCCTTCCCCCTCTCCCCCCCGCGGCCCCCTGTCCTGCAGCCCCTGCGCCCCTCTGTGAGTTCCCTCATTGGGATGATGGGGGTAGGAGGGATGGGGGGGCTGTCCCCTAGAGGGGTGTTTCCTGCCTTCCCCTCCCCCTCGCCCTTCCCCATGGCCCCCCTGGGAGGTGTGATATCACCCCCTGTTGCTCAAACCCCACCCACACCGGCCTCCTCTGTCTCCACGTCAGTCCAATTAGGAAAGACCCTGCACTACAGTCTCCGTCTCCACCCGGAACACTCTTCAGTGATGGGTGGAACCCCAGGAATCCCCAAGGTAGGAGGGGCCACCACACCCCATCTGTTCTACCACGTGAATCCAACTGCAGCCACAAGTGTCATGTCAGACAATTGCAGTTCCATGGCTGGCCAGCATGGAGCCAAGGAGGCGCTATTGCGTCATGGAGGCAGCAGCAACCAGGGCCTGCCTGCACTTGGGAGGCTCACCCAGGAGGCCAGGCTCCTCTCCGCCTCGCAGCCCACCCTGCCTCATCGATCCTGGGCAAGCATGCAGCCTCACCCCCCTCTCGAGCGGAAGGCCTCTGGAGGTAACCTGCTGCCAGCCTCGTTCCTGGCTGGGACGCAGCTAGCCAGGGGTGGCAGTGTGGGGGTGTTGACTACTCCCCTGCCAGTACAAGTCCCAGCACAACAGTTACAGATGCCCCCATTCAATGCACAGATACAAGCACATAACCTGGGCTCTATACAGCCCCTCCCTGATCCTGTCTCTACACACTGCCCTGCACATACACACACAGCCACACACACACATCCTGTCGCTGTACCTGCAGCCACACCCACATCAGCTTCTCCCCTGGCCTCCTACACTTCCTCCCCCAAACAAACCCCCCTCTCCTTTTTCACCCCCTCTCCTGCTCCCGCTCCTTTCTCCCTCATCCCAGCCCTGCCACTAACCCCTCGCCCCAAACTCACCCCTACACCCCCATCTCGCTCCTCCTCTCCTCCCCCTGCTCCATCCCTCCCTCTGCCGGAACTACTCCACTCACCTCAACCCCGCCCCAAACCCACCCCTACACCCCCATCTCGCTCTTCTTCACCCTCTCCCTCCTCCACTCCCCCTCCCTACTCTGTCAGTGCTCCTCTCTCACTTCCACAAACCCATGGGCGCAAGTCCTCTCTCGCGGCCCCCTCTCCCCCTCCTCTTCCCTACCTTCCTCTCCCACTCTTCTTCAGAGCCCCCTAATCAAGTCCTCCCCCCTACACCCCCTCCCCTTACCCTCTATCTGGGCCCACCCCTACCCCCTCTAAAGCCTTTACCCCTATCCAGACTCATACCCCTACCACTACCCTCTCTCAACCCTCCAATCGTCCCCCTACACCTATTTCTACTCCTGTTCCCATTCAGAGCCAAACCCTAACTGCAACCCCCATCCCAGCCTCCACTCCCACCCCAGCCCCCACCCCAGCCTCCACTCCCACCCCAGCCTCCACTCCCACTCCCACCCCAGCCCCCACCCCAGCCTCCAATTCCACCCCAGCGCCCACCCCAGCCTCCACTCCCACCCCAGCCTCCACTCCCACCCCAGCCTCCACCCCACCCTCCACTCCCACCCCAGCCCCCACCCCAGCCTCCACTCCCACCCCAGCCTCCACTCCCACCCTAGCTCCAACCTCAACCTTGATTCCCACCCCGTCTTCCAGTAAACCTCCCACTCCTATCTCTATTCCTCCACCTGCCCAACCCCTAGTCCAAACCCCTGCCCCAAAACCCTTTTCTAAATGTTCTGTTACCCCCACAATCCCACCTGTACCTATCCATACCCCAAAACAATCCTCCACCCCCAAACCTGCATCAACCCATACCCCAAAACAGAGCCAACCTTTAGGTCCTGTCCCCACACCTACCTGTACCCCTTACACCAGTCATGCTCCAAAGCTGACCACAGCCGTAACACCTGTCCAAACCTCCACTACCACCCTCCCACCCACTCAGGTGGTCCCAGGCCCTGCCACCTCCCTCTCTCAAACCTGTAGCCCCCCAGCCACCTCTGCCCCCTCCGCCTCTCCCAAGGGGGGCAAGAAGGACCCGTAGCTGCCTCAGACAGGGAAAGACTAATAGGGACTGAGAGAAAAACTGCCTGCCAACATGTGATGGTCCTGGAGGAAATTATCTGATTGGAGGATGGACTTTTCGGGCCAGATATACTGTGTAGATTGTGTCACCAAACACCCCATGCTCCAATTAAAGTAGCACACTGTAGGGAATAGGGTACTGCAGATTTGAGTTCAACAAACTATCCTCCAAACAGTCCATGACTTGCGACTAGGTTTTAACAGTTGTTGCCAACATGGCATGCCAAAATTCTAGATTCAAACCGAGTTCGGCAGACTCTGTCTATCTATAGCTCTGGTGACTAGGGCAGGCTAGAGTAGAATCACAGTTTATGTTTGAAGTCCAAACATGTAGATACATATCTGTGTAAGTGATTGTTGGAGCAAGCAAGAGAGATGAAGTGGAAAGATAATGGCAGCACACAGTGGGAGGGAAAGACGAGGACGATGATGACAAAGATAGCAATGGGGTTCGTTGCATCTTGCTGCTGATTGGAGGAGGGCTAGCCAATTCTAAAACGACCAATAAGATAGGCACTTCCTGATTTCCAGCTTCCCCTCCCTTTTGCCTCTCGCCCTTCACCAAAGTGTAATATTTTGTCATTATATGATTAATCATAGTATGAGATTACTAATCACTGTAAAGTTAATCATCATATTGATCAGTAACTATAGGAGCGATTGATCCACTTGTAGTTATGTTGTCCAAGTTGTGTGGTGTTTAGCTTCGTTTAGCTTCGTTGTTCACACAACTTCTGTAACTGAATTGTGTTTTTTGGTGCAACACTTAATAATGCTCCCTCGTAAACTGTGGATGTAGGTTTATTTGTTCCGCCTAGCTTCCTGTAAATGCATGCCTCTCTCTCTATTCCCTCCTCTTCCCTCGTTCCTCACCTCCTCTGGCTCCTGTCTGCTTTCATCCTGTCTTTCATCTCTGTATGTCGGATCCTCCTTTCATCTTTCACAGAGCTTTTGTAGTTAACTACTGTTCCAGGGACATTCACAGATGCTCTCTACCTCTCTCCATCTCTGACTTTTCCCTCTCTCTACTGTATCTCTCTCTATCATTCCCTCCCTCCATCCATCCATCCCTCCCTCCCCCTCCTTTGTTCCCTCCCTTGTCCTGGTGTCATGTCCAGTGCTGTTTGATGTTTTCTGTGGGTAGCAACAGAGCATTCCTCTTTTAACCCTTGATACCATGTTGCCTAGATTATATTTAAGGACCAAATGTTTTATTTTTTATCTGTGATCACAGCTTTAGCTTTTGAGCAAAATCAATGAAATGATAGTTGTTGATGATGATGTTATTGATGACCGTGATGATGTTATTGATGATGATGATGAGGATGACCATGATGATGAGGATGACCATGATGATGTTATTGATGACCATGATGATGTTATTGATGATGATGTTATTGATGACCATGGTGATGGGGATGATGAGGATGACCATGATGATGTTATTGATGATGATGTTATTGATGATGATGAGGATGACCATGATGATGTTATTGATGATGATGAGGATGACCATGATGATGTTATTGATGATGATGATGAGGATGACCGTGATGATGATGATGATGATGACCATGATGGTGTTATTGATGATGATGAGGATGACCATGATGATGTAATTGATGATGATGAGGATGACCATGATGATGTTATTGATGATGAGGAGGATGACCATGATGATGTTATTGATGATGATGAGGATGACCATGATGTTATTGATGATGTTACTGATGATGACCATGATGATGGTGACGGTAAGAATGTTTTTGATGATAGGTAGAATAAAGCACATTTAGAAAGTCAGTTTGTCTTTGGTGTCAGAGAGAGAGAGAGGGAGAGAGAGAATGTGTGCTTATGCGTATGTGTGTCCTGCCTGGTAATCCTGAACACCTCCAGAGGTGAAGCAGACTCATATCCAAGGTGACGCCTATGGATGGGAACGCTGGGATCACTGTTGCTCTCGACTCTTAACTAAATCAATATCCTCCTGCACAGGGAAGGATTATACCATGTCTAATACACAGCCTGACCCTCCTGACTATCTCTCTCCCTCACTCCATCTAATCTGTGTTCAAGAGTCTCATTTCCACACTATGTTGTGTTTGGCGGTGATTGATTTATTTTTCACCTTTGGAGGATTGTGAGGCATTAGAATGTTGGATTTACACTCAGAGTCATTTGCATTAAGGCCTGGAATGAAATATTGTACTGAAGGGAACAATCATGATCTTTGGAGGGATGCATGATTGTTAGAGGGATGTATAGGGACTTACTGTGTACATTCTACTCTATTCTAAAGGGACTCTGAGGCTGTTCTCAGACGTTTACTTAGCAGACAGCAAATACTATATACAGAATACAAAACAACTTTGTTCATACCTTTGGATTTAAATCTAGAGATTAAAGATCTATATACTTTAAACCTATAACAAGAGACTGTATAGCTACTCTTGTGAGAGATGTAGGCCTACCCTTCAGACACATTAAGCAGTGAACGCTTGCAAGTACCAAGCTGCCATCTACACATTGACCACTAGATGGGGCTCAGCACCTAAACCAGACTCCTGTCTGCATTCCAGGAAAAGGTAGCAGCTTAGGATAGCCACATAGTTAATGTTACACCTTGTATTACCTTCACCATGGTGAGGTCTGACAGGCCATTAAATTGAGATGAGATAAGAGAGCTGTGGAGATATATGTGGAGAAATGTGGAGAGATGTTGCATATTTGGAGAGATGTGGAGACATGTATATTTGTAGAGATGTATACTTGGAGAGATGTGGAGACATTGTATATGTGGAGAGATGTGAAGAGATGTTGTATATGTGGAGAGATGTATATGTGGAGAGATGTTGTATATGTGGAGAGATGTGAAGAGATGTTGTATATGTGGAGAGATGTATACTTGGAGAGATGTGAAGAGATGTTGTATATGTGGAGAGATGTGAAGAGATGTTGTATATGTGGAGAGATGTATATGTGGAGAGATGTGAAGAGATGTGGTATATGTGGAGAGATGTGAAGAGATGTTGTATATGTGGAGATGTTGTATATTTGGAGAGATGTGAGGGATGTTGTATATTTGGATATATGTGAAGAGATGTTGTATATTTGGAGAGATGTGAAGAGATGTTGTATATTTGGAGAGATGTGAAGAGATGTTGTATATGTGGAGAGATGTATATTTGGAGAGATGTGAAGAGATGTTGTATATGTAGAGAGATGTTGTATATTTGGAGAGATGTGAAGAGATGTGGTATATGTGGAGAGATGTGAAGAGATGTGGTATATGTGGAGAGATGTTGTATATGTGGAGAGATGTGGAGAGATGTGGTATATGTGGATAGATGTTGTATATTTGGAGAGATGTGAGGGATGTTGTATATTTGGAGAGATGTGAGGGATGTTGTATATTTGGATAGATGTGAAGAGATGTTGTATATGTGGAGAGATGTTGTATATTTGGAGAGGTGTGAAGAGATGTATATGTGGAGAGATGTTGTATATTTGGAGAGATGTGAAGAGATGTGGTATATGTGGATAGATGTATATTTGGAGAGAGGTGGTATATGTGGAGAGATGTATATTTGGAGAGAGGTGGTATATGTGGAGAGATGTGAAGAGATGTGGTATATGTGGAGAGATGTGAAGAGATGTGGAGAGATGTTGTATATGTGGAGAGATGTGAAGAGATGTTGTATATGTGGAGAGATGTTGTATATGTGGAGAGATGTGAAGAGATGTGGTATATGTGGAGAGATGTGAAGAGATGTTGTATATGTGGAGAGATGTTGAGAAATGTGAAGAGATGTGAAGAGATGTTGTAGATGTGGAGAAATGTGAAGAGATGTGGTATATGTGGAGAGATGTTGTATATGTGGAGAGATGTTGTTATTTGGAGAGATGTATATTTTGAGAGATGTGAAGAGATGTATATGTGGAGAGATGTTGTATATATAGAGAGATGTTGCATATTTGGAGAGATGTTGCATATTTGGAGAGATGTTGTATATTTTGAGAGATGTGAAGAGATGTTGTATATTTGGAGAGATGTATCTTTTGAGAGATGGGAAGAGATGTTGCATATTTGGAGAGATGTTGTATATTTGGAGAGATGTGAAGAGATGTTGTATATGTGGAGAGATGTTGAGAAATGTGAAGAGATGTGAAGAGATGTTGTAGATGTGAAGAGATGTGGTATATGTGGAGAGATGTTGTATATGTGAAGAGATGTTGTATATGTGGAGAGATGTGGTATATGTGAAGAGATGTTGTATATGTGGAGAGATGTTGTATATGTGGAGAGATGTTGTATATGTGGAGAGATGGTGTATATGTGGAGAGATGTGGTATATGTGAAGAGATGTTGTATATGTGGAGAGATGTTGTATATGTGAAGAGATGTTGTATATGTGAAGAGATGTTGTATATGTGGAGAGATGTTGTATATGTGGAGAGATGTGGAGAGATGTTGTTATTTGGAGAGATGTATATTTTGAGAGATGTTGTATATATAGAGAGATGTTGCATATTTGGAGAGATGTTGCATATTTGGAGAGATGTGGTATATGTGAAGAGATGTTGTATATGTGGAGAGATGTGGTATATGTGAAGAGATGTTGTATATGTGGAGAGATGTTGTATATGTGGAGAGATGGTGTATATGTGGAGAGATGTGGTATATGTGAAGAGATGTTGTATATGTGGAGAGATGTGGTATATGTGAAGAGATGTTGTATATGTGGAGAGATGTTGTATATGTGGAGAGATGTTGTATATGTGGAGAGATGGTGTATATGTGGAGAGATGTGGTATATGTGAAGAGATGTGGTATATGTGAAGAGATGTTGTATATGTGAAGAGATGTTGTATATGTGAAGAGATGTTGTATATGTGGAGAGATGTTGTATATGTGGAGAGATGTGGAGAGATGTTGTTATTTGGAGAGATGTATATTTTGAGAGATGTTGTATATATAGAGAGATGTTGCATATTTGGAGAGATGTTGCATATTTGGAGAGATGTTGTATATTTGGAGAGATGTATATTTTGAGAGATGTGAAGAGATGTTGTATATTTGGAGAGATGTATCTTTTGAGAGATGGGAAGAGATGTTGCATATTTGGAGAGATGTTGTATATTTGGAGAGATGTGAAGAGATGTTGTATATTTGGAGAGATGTGGAGAGCTGTTGTAGTATATGTGGAAAGATGTGGAGTGTGTAGCAGCATGTAAGAGGTTAACAGCCGTGTCAGACCACAGGATTAGTAGAGAATAAATAGGACTGTAATTGCTGCCTGTCACTCTGGCTCTGAACTAGAGGACCTGCGGGGAAGTCCTATTCTGGGGCCTCGGCACTGGAATCACACCGAAATGTCTTGGAGGATCACCTAAGGCTTGCAGGACGTGGACAGAAAGAGAAATGGATTGCAATTATTTAGTCAGTATATATTTCAGTGTGTTAAGGATTGTGTGTGTATTTGCAGTGTGTGTGTCTCCCTGCAGAGAGTGAGGTGACAGTGGAAACTCTGATCCTCCATCATGTAACAGGATATTAAGTCTATAAGGGTAGGCTTGGATTCAGCACACCCAGGTGGGTCACACACTCCTCTTGACTACTGGACCAACTGTGTGAGGGTGTGCATTAGTTCCACTACTGTCAGTGCATTTGAACTTCTGCAAGGAAATCCTTCATTTGATTCTTTGCTCAATGAAATTGAATTCAGTGAGATTTTGGGGGAAAATAAAACAATATTTTAACTTTGTAGGTGAACAACAAGGTTACCCACTGTGCATAGATGTCAGTTCAACATCTAATATTGATTTACATTTGGTTGAGTTGTCAACTAACGTGAATTCAATGTGAAATCAACAAATAAAATCACCAAGTCATTGGATTTAGGTTATAAATTGGATGAAAAAATAGAAAATGCCTTTACGTTGATGATTTGTTTTGCTAATCCAATTAGTTTTCCACGTTGAAATGACGTTTTGGCCCATTTGGTAGTGTGAATTGCAGTAACACACGCGTCACACACACCACACGCAACAGCAGCCAGATAGGTAGCCAGACCGCAGACTGAGCACAGATTTAAGGTTAGGGGGGCGGCAAGGGGAAGGTGGGCTGGGTGGGCTGGGTGGGTAAACCACAAGATGTTATATTTAGACTTCCCATCACTCCACATACACACACACACACACACATACACAGGGGAGGTGTTTGAGAGAAGGGGGTGTATGCAGGAGCAAAGAGCGCAAGATGCAAAACTTAGAAAGGATAAGGTGATTCCTTCTGCTGTGTAGTTACCACTTCAAACAGGAAGCTGATGTGTGTGTAGTTTGCTACGAGGGGAGGGGTGTGTGCGCCGTGCGTGTGTAACGCTAACCTCATTCTCTCTCTAGTGTGTCTCAAGATTCTTGCATCAGCCCTGTGTTGTCAGACACTCTTCAGTCTCCCTCTGCACTGGAAACAGTGAATCACTTACAGTAGAAAATGTCCTCTTTACCAAAAATTGGATTTTGAATTGCCTTCAGTATATCACAAGATCACAAACACACTGAGATATTATTCTTACATGAAAGTCCCCCAGCTGTTTCAGTAGAGTGGGTGTCCCCCAGCTACCGTAGCCTGTACTGCTTCTAGTCTTCTCCGAATTTGGGGCGAAGTCTCTAAGAGTTATTATAAGGAGATTGGAGTTATTTTAACACTCAGCAAGCCACCATGAGACGGCTGCTTTGTCATAGCTGTCGGTAAATATATGGCAGGGGATGTGACTTGTGACTGAGGCTGAGTAGTAGCCTACATATCTACTGTATATACTGTATGTGCACCTGCTGGTCTCTCTGTCTCTATGGTCACCTCTTGTCTTGGTCGCCATGGCTTCATTTGCAAATGAAATGCTTTAGGCGCGCATTGAGAGAGAGAGATGACGAGAGAGAGAGACGGGAAAGAGAGAGAGAGGGAGAGATGTACAGTAACGGCCAGACAGAGGCAGTTATTAAACAGCACGAGCACCATAAATAGCGCGTTTAAATAAGGCGATCTATTTCAAGTGGAAATGTCCGCTGCAGCTGGCACACGCATATGCCCTCCAACGATTCTCTCCCTCTCTGTGCAAACCTCTTAGCCCCGCTGTGATCCCTCACAGACCTTCAACCTGCCCCGCGAGTCTCTATAACAACATGCCCACCTCGGCCCTCCTTCCCTCCCACCTCGCTACGACAGACACTGGCGCTGGCCTATCGCACCGTGGCCGACCCCTGTGCCCTGCCCACCCCAGCGGTCCCTCTCCAGCCCCGCCAGAGCCAATCCGCAGCGGGGTGTAAAGTAGGGCAAGCCGCTTCCTGGTTCAAGGAGGAGCTGCCTGGAGTTGGAATGGGCCAGCGGAGTCAGAGAGGGGGGAGAACAGCCCAGCGAGCCGGCGGTCTGCAAAGAGAGAGCCGAGGCAGGGGGATATAAACGCCGACAGAGAGACAAGAAGAGGCGGATATTACAGAGAACTCCCGGATGATACGTGGTTAGTCAGAGGGACTGGTGTGAGATTTTGGACAGTGCCGAGAGAGCGGTGACCCCCGGGGGGAGAGAGACGGGTGGGAGTGAATACAGGAAGTACAGAAGCCGGTCAGGTGGGACGCGACGAGATAACATAGGTGACACCGGCGCACAGGTAACCCCGCTCCCTCACTCGCTCTCTGTTTTGGGGGGATATTATGGAATTCTTAAAGTTAGGATTTAACGCTTGTCTTTCCCATTTTCTATAACAACCGCCCCCCCCCGGTCCTAACCGGGGTTACGGGAGGACTACGTCATGGGTATTCGGTAACTCCCGTGTGACGTGTCTACAATAATTTCTCCATATGATTTTCGCGCTCTCTTTTCCTAGAGGCTTATTTTGACACAAGAACACATACTATTTAAATGACATTAGCAGAGAATATGTATGTGATCTCAGGTTAGTTGTTGTGTGTTGCTACCTGTGTGGATGTGGCCAGGTGAACAAGCAGGGTCGACGGGTACACTTCTGGAGGCTTGGCTTCTAATTATAGCAGCGAACACCGGCTGACATCCAAAACCTAACCTGTTCTCACGCACATCGCCGGCCTCTGTAGGCAATAAGCCATGTGCTCCACCACAGGGCAACTTTGGCCACGAATTATATTATTCCACGACCCTTTCAGTGGGCTATGCTGTTGTCACCACACGTTGACATATCCTTTATCTTAAATTCTATAGCTCTGTTGCTGATGTATTGTTCTTGAAATGTATATTAATGCTGGATGGATGAGGGCTTTTAAATGTATAAAACTTAGGCTATGGATGATGGGAGGCTGTCATGTGTGCCTGTGACTGCATGAGTGTAGTGTGTGTGTGGGTTGCTGACTCGCCCCTCTTGTGGTACAGACAGACCTGCTGAACCTGCCAAACTGGCTTGGGTTTGGTCCTCTGTCTGAGTTTGTTGTTTGATATACCACTTTATGGACACCATGTTATTAGTCCAATCCACTGAAGGGTTTCTGGTCTACAATATTCTTTTGGTGGTTTGAAACGTTTATTTTTCACACAATAGTTCTCCAAACAGTGTTGGGTCTAGACCTGAACTTCAGTGCACCTGGAAGGAATAAGGAAAACATTTGCCCTGTAACAGTATGTAGGCTAATATTTGTACTGTGGGTTTCCGTGTGTGATCTTGACAAATAGGTATTGTTGACGTCTTTGATGCAGATTAGATTTGTCACCAATCCCAACTCTGTGAATAATTCCACTATTTAGTGTGAGAGATGGAAGGGAAAAGAGAGCGAGAAGCAGAAACAGTTCTGCACTGTCAACCCTAATTGCCACTTGTCTGAATTGAAGCAGTCTTACTACCAACTCAATGACAGTTGGGAGACCTGGAAAGTCTGTGTAGACTGTCTTTGGCTTAGTGGTAACTGATCTACCCCTCCCTCTCTTCTCATCTCTCCTTCTGGTGTCATAGTAACTTAATTACTCTGGTCATTTACTAGATCGGACTGTTCTCATGACCCCTCTCTCTCCCTACCACACACATGTTCACATGTACACACTCACAAACACCCAATTACATTTACATGCACCTTCTCAATTATGACAGATAATGGGTATAGTCTCTGCTCTTGCCACTGAGTATGGGATAGTGCAGTGTGTGTGTCTGAGGATGTCTGTGGTCCTACACAGGTGTGTGCTGTGCCTGTTTCCCAGCCCTGTTCATTGTTAGTGTAGGCCACTTCTGCTCTGTGGCCTGGTGAAGTGGGAAGTGGTCTTTCTCCATCCCCCACCCTGAACCCCTCACCATGTCTAACACATCACCTGACACACTGTGTGTTTAGGTTCATTTTCTTTCTTTTTATTCACTCTTTATATACCACTTCTCATTTATCTTTTGATCTCCTGTCTCTCTTTTCCTTCACTTATTCCCTCAGTATTTGACCCCGTTCCTTCCCTGTGTCTCGGTCTCACGAAGCAGATATGAAATACTGTGCCTAGAGAAAGTATTCAACCCCCTTGACTTATCCAAGGTTTCGTTGCATCAAAGTGGGATTCAAATGGGTTTAAGTTTGGTCAATGATCTAAACAAAATACTCTGACAGAACCAGGTTTTCCTCTAGGATTTGACCTGTGCTTAGCTCCATTAACATTTTTTTATCCTGAAAAACTCCCCAGTCCTTAACGATTACAAGCATACCCATAGCAAGTTGCAGTCACCACTATACTTGAAAATATGGAGAGTGATACTCAGTAATGTGTTGGATTTGCCCTCAACATGAGTTGCTTTGCCACAATTTTTGCAGTATTACTTTAGTGCCTTATTGCAAACAGGATGCCTGTTCCGGAGACACCTGAAACCCCACCTCTTTAAGGAATACCTAGGATAGGATAAAGTAATCCTTCTCACCCCCCCACCCCTTAAAAGATTTAGATGCACTATTGTAAAGTGGCTGCTCCACTGGATGTCATAAGGTGAATGCACCAATTTGTAAGTCGCTCTGGATAAGAGCGTCTGCTAAATGACTTAAATGTAAATGTAAATGTACAGAATATTTATTCTGTACAGGCTACCTTATTTTCACTTAAGTTAGTATTGTGGAGTAACGATAATGCTGTTGATCCATCCTCTGGTTTCTCCCATCACAGCCATTAAACTTTTTTTTCTGTCACCATTGGCCTCATGGTGAAATTCCTGAGCGGTTTCCTTCCTTTCCAGCAACTGAGTTAGGAAGGACGCCTGTATCTTTGTAGTGACTGGGTGTATTGAGACACCATCCAAAGTGTAATTAATAACTTCACCCTGCTCAAAGGGATATTTAATGTCTGCTCTTTATTTTTTATTTTACCCATTTACCAATAGGCACCCTTCTTTGTGAGGCATTGGAAAACCTCCCTGGTCTTTGTGGTTGAATACAGTGCATTCAGAAAGCATTCAGACCCCTTCACTTTTCACATTGTTACTTTATAGCCTTATTCTAAAATGGATTAAAACATTTCTCTCTCAATCTACACACAATGCCACATAACGACAAAGCCAAAACAGGTTTTTAGAAATAGCACATTACATAAATATTCAGACCCTTTACTCAGTACTTTGTTGAAGCACCAAATCTAATGTATTTATATAGCTCTTCTTACATCATCTAATATCTCAAAGTGCTGTACAAAAACCCAGCCTAAAACCCCAAACAGCAAGCAATGCAGTTGTAGAAGCACGGTGGCTAGGAAAAACTCCCTAGAAAGGCCAAAACCTAGGAAGAAACCTAGAGAGGAACCAGGCTATGAGGGGTGGCCAGTCCTCTTCTGGCTGTGCCGGGTGGAGATTATAACAGAACATGGCCAAGAAGTTCAAATGTTCATAAATGACCAGCATGGTCGAATAATAATTAATCATAGTAGTTGACGAGGGTGCAACAAGTCAGCACCTCAGGAGTAAATGTCAGTTGGCTTTTCATAGCCAATCATTAAGAGTATCTCTACCGCTCCTGCTGTCTCTAGAGAGTTGAAAACAGCAGGTCTGGGGCAGGTAGCACGTCCGGTGAACAGGTCAGGGTTCCATAGCCGCAGGCAGAAGAGTTGAAACTGGAGCAGCAGCACGACCAGGTGAACTGGGGACAGCAAGGAGTCATCATGCCAGTCCTGAGGCATGGTCCTAGGGCTCAGGTCCTCAGAAAGAGAATAGAGAGAGCATACTTAAATTCACACAGGACACCGGATAAGCCAGGAGAAGTACTCCAGATAACAAACTGACCCTAGCCCCCCGACACAAACTACTGCAGTATAAACACTGTAGGCTGAGACAGGAGAAGTACTCCAGATAAAACAGACTGACCCTAGCCCCCCGACACAAACTACTGCAGTATAAACACTGTAGGATGAGACAGGAGAAGTACTCCAGATAAAACAGACTGACCCTAGCCCCCCGACACAAACTACTGCAGTATAAATACTGTAGGCTGAGACAGGAGAAGTACTCCAGATAAAACAGACTGACCCTAGCCCCCCGACACAAACTACTGCAGTATAAACACTGTAGGATGAGACAGGAGAAGTACTCCAGATAAAACAGACTGACCCCAGTCCCCCGACACAAACTACTGCAGCATAAACACTGTAGGATGAGACAGGAGAAGTACTCCAGATAAAACAGACTGACCCTAGCCCCCCGACACAAACTACTGCAGCATAAATACTGTAGGATGAGACAGGAGAAGTACTCCAGATAAAACAGACTGACCCTAGCCCCCCGACACAAACTACTGCAGTATAAATACTGTAGGATGAGACAGGAGAAGTACTCCAGATAAAACAGACTGACCCTAGCCCCCCGACACAAACTACTGCAGTATAAATACTGTAGGATGAGACAGGAGAAGTACTCCAGATAAAACAGACTGACCCTAGCCCCCCGACACAAACTACTGCAGTATAAACACTGTAGGCTGAGACAGGAGGGGTCAGGAGACACTGTGGCCCCATCCGATGATACCCCTGGACAGGGCTGATACCCCCGGACAGCACCGGACAGGGGTGATGCCCCCGGACAGCACCGGACAGGGGTGATGCCCCCGGACAGCACCGGACAGGGGTGATGCCCCCGGACAGCACCGGACAGGGGTGATAGCCCCGGTCAGCACCGGACAGGGGTGATGCCCCCGGACAGCACCGGACAGGGGTGATGCCCCCGGACAGCACCGGACAGGGGTGATAGCCCCCGGACAGCACCGGACAGGGGTGATAGCCCCCGGACAGCACCGGACAGGGGTGATAGCCCCCGGACAGCACCGGACAGGGGTGATAGCCCCCGGACAGCACCGGACAGGGGTGATAGCCCCCGGACAGCCCCGGACAGGGGTGATACCCCCAGACAGCACCATCAATCTTCTTGGATATAACGCTACAAGCTTGTCACACCTGTATTTGTGGAGTTTCTCCCATTCTTCTCTGCAGATCCTCTCAAGCTCTGTCATGTTGGATGGGGAGCGTCGCTGCACAGCTATTTTCAGGTCTCTTCAGGGATGTTCAAATCGGGTTAAAGTCCGAGCTCTGTCTGGGCCACTCAAGGACATTGAGACTTGTCCCGAAGCCACTCCTGCATTGTCTTGGCTGTGTGTTTAGGGTCGTTGTCCTGTTAGAAAGTGAACCTTCGCCCCAGTCGGAGGTTCTGAGCGCTCTGGAGCAGGTTCTCATCAAGGATCTCTGTACTTTGCTCCATTCAGCTTTCCCTCAATCCTGACTAGTCTCCCAGTCCCTGCCGCTGAAAAACATCACCAAAGTAGGATTCTGCCACCACCATGCTTCACTATAGGGATGGTGCCAGGTTTCCTCCAGATGTGACAGTTGGCATTCAGGCCAAAGACTTCAATCTTGGTTTCATCAGACTGGAGAATCTTGTTTCTCATGGTGTGAGAGTCCTTTTGGTGCTTTTTGGCAAACTCCAAGCATGCTGTCACATGCCTTTTACCAAGGAGTGGCTTTCATCTGGCCACTCTACCATAAAGGCCTGATTGGTGGAGTGCTGCAGAGATTGTTGTGCTTCTGGAAGGTTCTCATCTTCACAGAGAAACTCTGGAGCGCTGTCAGAGTGACCATCAGGTTCTTGGTCACCTCGCTGACCAACGTCCTTCTCCCCCGATTGCGCAGTCAGTTCTAGGAAGAGTCTTGGTGGTTCCAAACGTCTTCCATTTAAGAATGATGGAGGCCTCTGTGTTCTTGGGGACCTTCAATGCTGCAGAAATGTTTTGGTACCCTTCCCCAGATCTGTGCCTCGGCACAATCCTGTCTCTGAGCTCTATGGACAAGTCCTTCGACCTCATGGCTTGGTTTTTGCTCTGACATGCACTGTCAACTGTGGGACCTTATATAGACAGGTGTGTGCCTTTCCAAATTATGTCCAATCAATTTAATTTACCACAGGTGGACTCCAATCAAGTTGTAGAAACATCTGAATAATAATTATTTGAACAGGATGCACCTGAGATCAATTTTAAGTCTTATAGCAAAGGGTCTGAGTACTTGTGTAAATAAGGTATTTCTGTTTTATATTTGAATAAATTAGCAAAATAATCACAAAAAAAAAATCCACTTTGTCATTATGGGGTGTTATGTGTAGATTGATGAGGGAAAAACAATATTTAATAAATTTTAGAATAAGGCTGTAACGTAACAAAATGTAGAAAAAGTGAGAGTCTGAATTCTTTCAGAATGCACTGTACACTATGTGTTAGAAATTCACTACTCGACTGAGGGACCTTACAGATAATTCTATGTCTGGGGTACAGAGATGGGATGGTCATTCATATCATGTTAACCACTACTATTACACACAGAGTCGCTGCAATTTATTATGTGTTTTGTTAAGCAAATTTGTACTCAAGAACCTATTTTGGCTTGCCATAACAAAGGGGTTGAATGCTTATTGAGTCAAGACATTAATTTATAAAAATGTCAATCTAAATTCCCCTTTGACATTCTAGGATATTGTGTGTAGATCAGTGACACAAAATCTCAATTTAATCCATTTTAAATTCAGGCTGTAACACAACAAAATGTGGAAAAAGTCAAGGGGTTGAACATTTTCTGAAGGCACTGTATGTGTATCTTGGTGTCAATCTGTCAGTCCACTGGGATCAATAAAGTTTGTTCAAATCCAAATCATCTAACCATCCAAACATCTCATCCCCTAGGCTTTGTATCCCTGGAAACCTTTTGGCTCCGCTGGAGAAGAACAGAAGCAGGAAGAAGTGGAAAATAGAGAGGGAGGAAGAGAGCAGGGACCCGTCCTCCTCTGAGTTTATGGACTGGAGGTAAGAGGTGTGGAATGTTGAGTGTTGCACATTAACTGCATTGAACTAAAGAAAGTATTTTTGTCCCAGTCGCTGACAGCGCCTGTCCTACTATAGGTGTAAAAACTAGAGATTATATGACATGGCTGCCCTGGGGTGCTGCAGGCCACTCCCATTTAAAAAAACTGTGAACCTCCGTGTTAAAATGTGTTGAATGAGTGCACCCCCATAAGATAGTGATTTTGGTACAGTCCAGTATGTGTCAGGAAGGAACCCTCCAGAGTTGATGTGTACTGTACAGTATATTGTGTCTCTCTCTGTCTTCTTTCACTGATAGCCAGGGTTTTGGACTCAGTGTTTGGAATACGGTTCACTTGAACACGCAAATCCAAGGGCCAGCAATGGCTACATTTACATAAAGTCATTTAGCAAACGCTGTACTTAGAGTTAGTGTGTGGGTGGGTGGGTGTGTGTGTGTGTTCGCGAGTGAGCGACAGATCATGTGATTGGGGCCATGCAGAAGTGTGACCTGTGTGTGTGTGTGTGTGTTATAGTAGGGTGGTGGTGGTGGGGGGGGGGGTGTAACAACTGTGAGTGGTCTTTTAAGGAAAGAGGAACGTGTTAAGATAAGACACACACACACAGGCAGTCACCCAATTCCAGTAAGTATATGAATTAGGGCATGTGGCCCCGTATATAAATTACCCCTGTTCACAATAGGGGTTTCAGTTTCAGATACATACAGTAGGCTGAGTGGGAGGACAAGACAAGGGGAGAGAGGGGGAGGACAAATTCCCCCTCTTTACTCCACATCAGCAGATTTAAGAGCTTCTTCCCTTCCTTTCCTTCTATACCTTTACTCCTTCATATCAAATGTATCTTCCTCTCATCCCCCCATCATCCCTTCATACATCTCCCTGTTCCCCTACACCACCCATTCAGTCCTCCTTTATCTGCTCAGCTCCTTCATCCCCCCATCATCCCTTCATACATCTCCCTGTTAACCTACACCACCCATTCAGTCCTCCTTTATCTGCTCAGCTCCTTCATCCATCCATCATCCCTTCATACATCTCCCTGTTCCCCTACACCACCCATTCAGTCCTCCTTTATCTGCTCAGCTCCTTCATCCCTTCATACATCTCCCTGTTCCCCTACACCACCCATTCAGTCCTCCTTTATCTGCTCAGCTCCTTCATCCATCCATCCATACTCCCTTCATACCTCTCCCTGTTCCCCTACACCACCCATTCAGTCCTCCTTTATCTGCTCAGCTCCTTCGTCCATCCATACTCCCTTCATACCTCTCCCTGTTCCCCTACACCACCCATTCAGTCCTCCTTTATCTGCTCAGCTCCTTCGTCCATCCATACTCCCTTCATACCTCTCCCTGTTCCCCTACACCACCCATTCAGTCCTCCTTTATCTGCTCAGCTCCTTCGTCCATCCATACTCCCTTCATACATCTACCTGTTCCCCTACACCACCCATTCAGTCCTCCTTTATCTACTCAGCTCCTTCGTCCATCCATACTCCCTTCATACATCTCCCTGTTCCCCTACACCACCCATTCAGTCCTCCTTTATCTGCTCAGCTCCTTCATCCATCCATACTCCCTTCATACATCTACCTGTTCCCCTACACCACCCATTCAGTCCTCCTTTATCTGCTCAGCTCCTTCATCCATCCATACTCCCTTCATACATCTACCTGTTCCCCTACACCACCCATTCAGTCCTCCTTTATCTACTCAGCTCCTTCGTCCATCCATACTCCCTTCATACCTCTCCCTGTTCCCCTACACCACCCATTCAGTCCTCCTTTATCTACTCAGCTCCTTCGTCCATCCATACTCCCTTCATACATCTACCTGTTCCCCTACACCACCCATTCAGTCCTCCTTTATCTGCTCAGCTCCTTCATCCATCCATACTCCCTTCATACCTCTCCCTGTTCCCCTACACCACCCATTCAGTCCTCCTTTATCTGCTCAGCTCCTTCGTCCATCCATACTCCCTTCATACCTCTCCCTGTTCCCCTACACCACCCATTCAGTCCTCCTTTATCTGCTCAGCTCCTTCGTCCATCCATACTCCCTTCATACCTCTCCCTGTTCCCCTACACCACCCATTCAGTCCTCCTTTATCTGCTCAGCTCCTTCATCCCTTCATACCTCTCCCTGTTCCCCTACACCACCCATTCAGTCCTCCTTTATCTGCTCAGCTCCTTCATCCATCCATACTCCCTTCATACATCTACCTGTTCCCCTACACCACCCATTCAGTCCTCCTTTATCTGCTCAGCTCCTTCATCCATCCATACTCCCTTCATACATCTACCTGTTCCCCTACACCACCCATTCAGTCCTCCTTTATCTGCTCAGCTCCTTCGTCCATCCATACTCCCTTCATACCTCTCCCTGTTCCCCTACACCACCCATTCAGTCCTCCTTTATCTGCTCAGCTCCTTCATCCATCCATACTCCCTTCATACATCTACCTGTTCCCCTACACCACCCATTCAGTCCTCCTTTATCTGCTCAGCTCCTTCATCCCTTCATACCTCTCCCTGTTCCCCTACACCACCCATTCAGTCCTCCTTTATCTGCTCAGCTCCTTCGTCCATCCATACTCCCTTTCCATATTCCCTCATTTTCCCACTCTTAGAAGGGTTGAACTTTTAGACTACTCTATTAGCGCCATCATAGAGTTTCTGCATATTATCCATTATTCCATTCACACACAGTGGTCAGAGTCAGGGACATGTTCTGTTTAGTTATTACCATATAAGGGCAGTAAAAACCTTTGAACCAATACACTTCATGTAGGCCTTAACCATAATGTCGAGATGCTGTGCCACTGACTAAGGTACTCTACTGAATGTTCATGGACCCCACAGCCTAGTTTGCCTCCAGTAGATCTGTCTCACTAGAGGAAGTAGTGCATTTGGCGTTTCTCCTTTTTCAGTCTCCAGTTTCTGTTGTGTTTCACAGCCCTCTCTCTCTCGACCACCGGCCTGCCAGCCTACCAACGCACACCACCCGCCTACTGCCAGGGGGATGGAAGAGCAGGAAGTGGCAATACTTTACTTCCTGTAATGACAGACACCCCTTTAAGATGAAAAGAGTGTTAAAAAGTAGTGACAGAGAACATGATTTGTTTTTCTGGTAATGGTGTAAATGTTGGTGTAGATAGTGAGGGGGCGTTGCTCATAAACAGGTACAGTGAGCCAGCGGTTCAGGAAAAGAGAGACAATGACACACCGCAGAGAATCATCTCCTGTATCTTGTTGTGAAAATGACCCCTAACCTTTTAGATACTATTTGATGAGAAATGACAGCTTGATGTTGTAGCTGTTGTAAGTACAGTACCATGAGAAGGCAGTATTCCAGACATTGAGAGTGCGGTATTCGATGAGCTCTAATTCGCTAAGCACCAGTAGAATTTTCCCCGTCAACGTTTGAATCTTTAGTCAAAGTGCTGTACTGCTGTAATTGGACGAGAGATGGGTGGGTGTTCTGACCAGTGACAGTAAGGCAGACATTCTGTTGTGTTTCTCAAAGGACAGCTGAAATAACCGCATATTCTATGTATCAACCTTTTCAGCCACGGATTACAGTAAAAGCAACCGCTCACCCCCCTGTTGACAAAGCCCAGAAAACACTACTACAGTATCGTCCTGATGATGTCAACGAAGTGTTCCGCCTTTTGAGCTTTACGACCTCTGATTGGGACTGTTAAACTAAACACACACTGTTCGTCACATGTTGACATGGTCTGGAGAAGATATCAGACTAACTGTCATTGTTTTTTTATACTCTAGTTTCCGTTTCCCTGTCCCCTACTGCTATCAATATCTCTCTTTCTCCCTGTCCCCTACCGCTATCAATATCTCTCTTTCTCCCTGTCCCCTACCTCTATCAATCTCTCTTTCTCCCTGTCCCCTACTGCTATCAATATCTCTCTTTCTCCCTGTCCCCTACCGCTATCAATATCTCTCTTTCTCCCTGTCCCCTACCGCTATCAATATCTCTCTTTCTCCCTGTCCCCTACCGCTATCAATATCTCTCTTTCTCCCTGTCCCCTACCGCTATCAATATCTCTCTTTCTCCCTGTCCCCTACCACTATCAATATCTCTCTTTCTCCCTGTCCCCTACCTCTATCAATATCTCTTTCTCCCTGTCCCCTACCGCTATCAATATCTCTCTTTCTCCCTGTCCCCTACTGCTATCAATATCTCTCTCTTCCTTCCTGTCCCCTACCACTATCAATATCTCTCTCTTTCTTCCTGTCCCCTACCACTATCAATATCTCTCTTTCTCCCTGTCCCCTACTGCTATCAATATCTCTCTCTTTCTTCCTGTCCCCTACCACTATCAATATCTCTCTCTTTCTCCCTGTCCCCTACCGCTATCAATATCTCTCTCTTTCTTCCTGTCCCCTACTGCTATCAATATCTCTCTCTTTCTTCCTGTAGGCATATACCGTATAAGTTATATACTGTCTCTTTCTAATAGCTGAGATGGTTGTTCCTCCTTTACTTTTCTGCCTTTTTGTCATCCATTTATCTCTCCATCTCACCTTGTGGCTGTCAGTCCTCACTGCAGAGGAAGAGGAAGCCGATCAGGATCAGTTAGTTTTGCGACATCGGTGTGTGTGTTTGTAGGGGTTTGTGTCTATGTGCGTGTGTGTCTGTCTGTGTGGGTGTGTATGTGTCTGTGTGTGTTTGTAGGGGAATGTGTCTATGTGTGTGTGTGTTTGTGTGTGTGTGTGTGTGTGTTTGTTTGTAGGGGTATGTGTCTATGAGCATGTATCTCTGTGTGTGTGTGTGTGTGTGTGTGTGTGTGTGTGTTTGTGTCCATCCTAGCGTGTGTTTTGCGACATCATTCTCTGAAAAGGGAGGTAATGTGTAAGACAGAGGAACAGCTGTCGAGACCCTCCCTTATGATGTGGCAACTTCACCCAGCAAGCAGACACACACAGTGCATCAAGTACACAAGTCACACACAGACACACACACTATCACATTGAAACACACACAAGCTTTTTTCACCTGTTTGTAAAAACACACAAACTCAAAGAAGTTCTGCACATAAATGGACCACTCATTCACACACTGCTGTTCACACATGTTGTCTTGGGGGCTGGCTGAAACTGCTGACCAGATACAGATAGAAGGTGTGAAACCACTTTGTCAGCATGTGTTAGAACTGGTAAAGCCCTCCCATACATATGTGTGTGTGTGTGTGTGTGTGTGTGTGTGTGTGTGTGTGTGTGTGTGTGTGTGTGTGTGTGTGTGTGTGTGTACACACACACACATGCATTGACACACACACACACACAAATAATCCTTTCTCAGGCCTGTGTGTGTTCCCCATCTTTGTGAAACTCCCTTTCACTGATTGCTAATGATAGCGATTGCTACCACATCTCCCCTCAGACATCTGCAGACACACACCTGCAAGGACTCACTGCAGCTACTTCCTGTCACAGTCTCTCGCTCCCTCCCCCTTTCTTTCTCTCTTCTAACATTCTCTGTTTCTCTAACCTCTGTTCACGTCACTGTTCCTCTCCGTCTCACCTCTCTCTGCCTTTCTGTCCCCATTCTCCCCCCCACCCTCTCACCTCTCTCTGCCTTTCTGTCCCCCATTCTCCCCCCACCCTCTCACCTCTCTCTGCCTTTCTGTCCCCCATTCTCCCCCCACCCTCTCACCTCTCTCTGCCTTTCTGTCCCCCATTCTCCCCCCCACCCTCTCACCTCTCTCTGCCTTTCTGTCCCCCATTCTCCCCCCACCCTCTCACCTCTCTCTGCCTTTCTGTCCCCCATTCTCCCCCCCCACCCTCTCACCTCTCTCTGCCTTTCTGTCCCCATTCTCCCCCCCACCCTCTCACCTCTCTCTGCCTTTCTGTCCCCCATTCTCCCCCCACCCTCTCACCTCTCTCTGCCTTTCTGTCCCCCCCCACCCTCTCACCTCTCTCTGCCTTTCTGTCCCCCATTCTCCCCCCACCCTCTCACCTCTCTCTGCCTTTCTGTCCCCCATTCTCCCCCCCCACCCCTCTCACCTCTCTCTGCCTTTCTGTCCCCCCCCCACCCTCTCACCTCTCTCTGCCTTTCTGTCCCCCCCTCTCTTTGTAACAGAACTCTTCTCTCATTTCTTGTCTCTGACACAGGTTGTTGGTAAAGGCTTGATTTTCCTGTGAGATTTACCCCCACCCTGCCTCATTCTATACCTATCTTTACATCTTTTTTACCCCCACCCCTCACTCACTCGTTGGCTGACAGTCTTTTACCACCTCTCCTCTCCCACTCTCTGCTTTCCTGGTATGTTCTCTAGGAACACGTCTATTTTGAAGTCAAACAAACCTCAGCCGTATTCTTCTCATCTCCTTGATCTCCCCTCAAATCTCAGACCCCCTTTCCTCTTTCCAACCTCACATTTCTCTCTCTTTTTTTCTCCCTCTTCTCTCTTCACTCCTGTTTTTGGCAGAGAGGCGTGTCTGCTCTATACAATACGTTTCTATGTGAAGGTTCTGTACCGTTCGTCCCTCCTGAATAAAACCCTTGATTCCCATCGGTAAATTGGGATAACATGCAAAATGTCCTCGGTGTGGTGGGAGGGCTGGGTTAAGGGCCTCCGCTCTGTACTGCTCTGCCAGTCAAATGAATAATGTAATGTGTTCTTGGAACTAAGACCTCAACACACACACACACACACACACTGCCCCAGTTTAGCTAAGCAGAGGGGCTGGATGCAGGTACAAAAGGATCGTAAGATTGGAACCTTTTCCTGGACATGATTTGTGTGTTTTTGTTACTTTGCCACTATTAAGAATGTCCTCCATCCTGGCAGATCTTTATTGCATGGTTGAGTGCAATTATTATTCCCTATATAATCACATAGTTTTCATCTTTATAGAATTGCTTTAGCCACGTCTTGGAGGAAATGGATGTACCCGTAATTACCATAATGTTGTCTTTATTCTTGTTATCCAGCCTTTTAACGAATTCAAATGAAGATTCAAATTCTCTCTGGTTGGGTCTGTTTTTATATCTCTTTGTAAGATGCAAATATCCGTTTCAGGGAGAGTTGTCAGTGGAGGGAGTAGAGAGGGTCTGGGTTTTATTGCACTTCAGAAACGGTGCAGGGTCAAGATATACTGTAAATGATGAAGATGATGATGATGGAGGAAGAGATGGAGAATGGGGATGTGTCTCACATTTAATAACTATTCATACTTGCAATAAGCCTTCATGACATGTTGCGAATGTTTTCTAGCTGCTTTGTCAATGCCTGTAAATGTATTCATAGTTCATTACATACAGGAGGTACATAGTGGTGCCAACTTGTGTTGGGCTGAATAAGGTTCTGTGTGGGGCAGGAACTCTTCTCATCATCCCTCTTTTACCTCTCTTTCACCCCTCCTCTGAGAAGATGCACCTAAACCAACACCTCTCTCCCAGCCTCCTATGTTTAAGAGGGGGAGAGAGGCTTAAACGAGTGTGTGAGAGAAGGAGATAGAGAAGCACTGAGAGCCAGAGGAGCACGTGGAGGAGGAGAAACGGTATGAGCAGAGAATCATGACTCCTAATTTCCTTCTCTCAGGCCTTGCTGTGTTGTGTTTTGTTTGGGAACAGTAGTTGTTTGGTTCCACCTGTGCTGTTCTGGTTGTCTCATGTAAATTATACATATTTAGAATTATTCTTGTTTTAATTGAGTTCTCGTTTATTTTGGTTTGTGTGTAGTTCTGATGGACCTATAGTATGTTATCCTCCCATGAGTATTTTTCATGTTGTGTGTAATGACACATCTCCGTAGGTCTGCTTGTGTGTGTTCTTTAAGCCATCATGGAATAATACATTTCACTGCCACCCACCCCTCTCTTAAGCTTTGCATAATAATCTTTATAACATATTAAGAAATTCATAAATCGTTTTATTGTATCAGAACAAAAAATATATACATTTTATCACACACAATTTAAATACATTTTCAGGGTTACAAATGTTGTTTACAAATATCCTTTTATTGAGTTTATGTTCGTACATTGTGTATTTATTTCCAAAAAATTTGTTTCCTTGTTTTCTTTGTAGAAATGTATTTAAGCCTTCCCTGGAAAAGAATTATGAACTAAACTAAATGAAACTAAATGAAGAAGTAGCTATATTTTGTAAACTGACATTGCATTTGACATTTGTACAGTATTTCTGGTAAGGTGTGGATTGTTAGGGCCTGTGAAACGTGGATGTGAAATACATTCCAGCATTAGAAGTTTGAACATATTATGAATGAACACACGCGGAAAGCGTCTGACATCAGAATGAATTGAAACACATTTGTGTGAAGTCATATTTCCCCCCTGGGCCGTTCAGAGATGATATAACTGGTGTGGATTGGGAGATGTTACAGGCTGTAAGGGGAAATAAGCACCAGTGTAATAACAGTCTAATGTCTTGTTTGTGTCAACTACTATTGATCTCTCACTTGGTGAACTCTGTTCAAGTTGCAGTCAAAAGGACAATACGTTTCATCATTATTTTGATGGTCCAATTGTTTTTTACTTATTCATTCTATCAGGACCCCATTTAAAGTGTTGTTATTTCCTGTCTAGAAATATGTATATTTCTCCAATACATGTTGAGTTCGAATGGGGCAGTGAACCATTCTAAGAGCTTTTAGAGAGTGGGTGACGTACATGACGAAGGCGAGGGAAGAGGAAGCCGTATTGTCGGAGGGGAGGAAAGGTAGTCAACTGTCGACAGAGGAGTGGGAGTTGAGAATCCGCTCTGAAACGGAGAGATAAGTTGGCCACCAATCATTAAAGAAAAGGGGATGACGAAGTGTTTTATTTTTTGAAAATAAAATGAACTTATTTACTACATAAACAGTTTTCAACTGGTTCCATTGTTTATAGTTTTAGTTTAATTTGTTGGTTTTAATTCACTTGATGCATGAGGAGTGAGTCTTTCACTGTAATATAGCCTACACTTTATACCAATTGTACAGCATATTTCAACAATCATTCTTAATATGGGTTTTAGTTACTATTATATTCATTTGTCACATTTGTTTGTCTTCACTGCTTCCTAATGTCTTTGACATTTCCACAAAGTGTTTTGTAAAGTGATGTGCCGTTGTGTTTTCTTCAACATAACAGTCTGACATGTTTTTCCACATACTTTCCACTTGGTTGTTTTTTCTTCGTTTTTACTTCCATTCTTGTGGGAAAAGGAGCTGTGTTTCAAATGATTTGTATGTGTTGATTAAACACATGTCAGTGTATGTTTGGGTGGCTGTGTAATCTATCTGTTGATTAAACACATGTCAGTGTATGTTTGGGTGGCTGTGTAATCTATCTGTTGATTAAATACACGTCAGTGTATGTTTGGGTGGCTGTGTAATCTATCTGTTGATTAAACACACGTCAGTGTATGTTTGGGTGGCTGTGTAATCTATCTGTTGATTAAACACATGTCAGTGTATGTTTGGGTGGCTGTGTAATCTATCTGTTGATTAAACACATGTCAGTGTATGTTTGGGTGGCTGTGTAATCTATGTGTTGATTAAACACATGTCAGTGTATGTTTGGGTGGCTGTGTAATCTATCTGTTGATTAAACACACGTCAGTGTATGTTTGGGTGGCTGTGTAATCTATCTGTTGATTAAACACATGTCAGTGTATGTTTGGGTGGCTGTGTAATCTATCTGTTGATTAAACACATGTCAGTGTATGTTTGGGTGGCTGTGTAATCTATCTGTTGATTAAACACATGTCAGTGTATGTTTGGGTGGCTGTGTAATCTATGTGTTGATTAAACACATGTCAGTGTATGTTTGGGTGGCTGTGTAATCTATGTGTTGATTAAACACACGTCAGTGTATGTTTGGGTGGCTGTGTAATCTATCTGTTGATTAAACACATGTCAGTGTATGTTTGGGTGGCTGTGTAATCTATCTGTTGATTAAACACATGTCAGTGTATGTTTGGGTGGCTGTGTAATCTATGTGTTGATTAAACACATGTCAGTGTATGTTTGGGTGGCTGTGTAATCTATCTGTTGATTAAACACACGTCAGTGTATGTTTGGGTGGCTGTGTAATCTATCTGTTGATTAAACACATGTCAGTGTATGTTTGGGTGGCTGTGTAATCTATCTGTTGATTAAACACATGTCAGTGTATGTTTGGGTGGCTGTGTAATCTATCTGTTGATTAAACACATGTCAGTGTATGTTTGGGTGGCTGTGTAATCTATCTGTTGATTAAACACATGTCAGTGTATGTTTGGGTGGCTGTGTAATCTATGTGTTGATTAAACACATGTCAGTGTATGTTTGGGTGGCTGTGTAATCTATCTGTTGATTAAACACACGTCAGTGTATGTTTGGGTGGCTGGCTATCTGTTGATTAAACACATGTCAGTGTATGTTTGGGTGGCTGTGTAATCTATCTGTTGATTAAACACATGTCAGTGTATGTTTGGGTGGCTGTGTAATCTATCTGTTGATTAAACACATGTCAGTGTATGTTTGGGTGGCTGTGTAATCTATGTGTTGATTAAACACATGTCAGTGTATGTTTGGGTGGCTGTGTAATCTATGTGTTGATTAAACACACGTCAGTGTATGTTTGGGTGGCTGTGTAATCTATCTGTTGATTAAACACATGTCAGTGTATGTTTGGGTGGCTGTGTAATCTATCTGTTGATTAAACACATGTCAGTGTATGTTTGGGTGGCTGTGTAATCTATGTGTTGATTAAACACATGTCAGTGTATGTTTGGGTGGCTGTGTAATCTATCTGTTGATTAAACACACGTCAGTGTATGTTTGGGTGGCTGTGTAATCTATCTGTTGATTAAACACATGTCAGTGTATGTTTGGGTGGCTGTGTAATCTATCTGTTGATTAAACACACGTCAGTGTATGTTTGGGTGGCTGTGTAATCTATGTGTTGATTAAACACATGTCAGTGTATGTTTGGGTGGCTGTGTAATCTATCTGTTGATTAAACACATGTCAGTGTATGTTTGGGTGGCTGTGTAATCTATCTGTTGATTAAACACACGTCAGTGTATGTTTGGGTGGCTGTGTAATCTATAGTGCTGTATGTTAGTTAAACAGGGATCAGCAGCCAGAGATGGCTGTCCCTGACTGTTAGAACAGGGGCTGCTGAACAACTAGAAACTAGAAACTGGGTGACTAAGAGAGAGCGAGAAACGACAGGGGACGAGGGGAGAAAGAGAAAATGTCTTGCTGTTATGTCTTACCGTCAAACAAAGACCATTCCTACTTTTTGTGTGTGTGTGTGTGTGTGTGTATTTCAGGGTGTCTCGTTTAAGTGACTCACAATTCGATTAACAGGAATCTTTTCCCTTTTTCTGAACAACATGTATACCCTTCTGAACAACACGTATAGCCTTCTGAACAACACTTACATCCCCCTTCTGAGGAATCAAAAACCACCCCTTTTTTTATTTTACACCGGAAACTAAACACTAGTATTGCTCTTCATATGTCTTTATCTCTCACTCCCCCTCTCTTTCTCTGTTCACTTCATCTCTCTTTTTATCTCCTCTGATTTCTAGGAGGGGGATTCTGTTAGCATTAACAAAACCTCATCTCATCTTATTGTTTTGTGCCTCATGACAGGTTCACACACACACACACACACACACACACACACACACACAGTGTTTTCGGTGGGGATTTTGACCTTTCTGGCAGCACCGTCGATGTCCTCCTCGTCTACAGCTTTTTCCAGGGCGTTGTTTTAGATGCTTACGAGCGTAGGAGACACCTCAAA
Source organism: Oncorhynchus nerka (assembly GCF_034236695.1). Classification (NCBI taxonomy): domain Eukaryota; kingdom Metazoa; phylum Chordata; class Actinopteri; order Salmoniformes; family Salmonidae; genus Oncorhynchus; species Oncorhynchus nerka. The sequence goes on from NC_088398.1 coordinate 3,591,553, forward strand.
CAAATCTCCCTGAAATCACTTCCTACCTGCTCTGAGAGCGGCGGTGGCACAAACCCATGCCAGCGTCGATAGCTTCATGCATCAAACCCAGAATGTTACATGTTAAGAGTTGTTTTAGTGAACAAGCTTTCATTTGGAGAAGACTTCACAGAGTCAGTCAAAGTTGCCTTATGGATTGTTCTAATGTGACTTTATCATCATCACAGACCATCTGTAATATGGCATGTTGGTTGCTTCATCTAATATCTACCTTGATGTCTGTGGCTGGGTCTATTATGACTCACAGCACCAATATGATTTTGGTTCTTACGTTACTTCTACTTTAACAATTTTGATGTTGGCTGACTTGGCTAAATTTGCACATATTTGACAATGTTGTAGGGTATTTTTGAGCTTCTTTCAAGGTCCCTCATCAGTAATGTAGGTACATAGAGATCCTTAATTCTGTGCATAAGTGGCTGGTGGCTGAAGGATGAGACCACGGGCTGTTTCTCAATAGCCCAGCACGGCTTCCTTTCTCTTTCTTCTTCGAGGAGAAGAAGCCACTTTAGACTATTGTACCCAAGTTCCCCCCACCTGTCTAGACAGATGGACAAACATCCCTCCTACCTGTCCATCAGCCAAGGTCAGAGGTCAGATCTGTGGTCGGGGAGGGGCAGGCCAGGAAGTTATTTATTTCGGAAACTTATGATCGCTCGTTTCGGAAAATGGACCCACTGTATTTTGGAGAGAGGGGCGCGTGGGCGAAAAGGGGGGAGGGGTATCTCTCAATCTCTCTCTCCGCCGCCAAGCACCTTCTTTTCATAAAACAGGAAGAGAGAGAACGAGCGAGAGAGAAAGAGGTAGACATCCCCAAGGATGAACGCGAAACCCCAACTTCTCTGAACTTGGAGAGTTAAAGGTTTAAGGAGAGCGAGGGAGAATAGAAGGCTGTAATATAGGAAGGAAGAAGCAAGTAAGAGCGAGGAAGACTGAAGTACAAAAACACTTATGCCATGACACAGACACAGCATCGCCTCCTGTCGACGGTCCCTCTATCAGCCATGAAGGCAGGAAAGGTAGGGGTGCCGTTTGGGTTTAGACACAGCTGATGGGTTGAGGTTGGGAGGGTAAGGTTTGGGTAAGGTTCTGTTGATACAGGTGGGATTGGGGTTTCTGTTGAAGAGCGATGATATGAACGTTAGTATGTGGACTGTATGGGTGGGGTGTGTGTGTTTTTGACATTGCATGAAGATCAACAGACCACAAACTGAACAATGGGGACTCGGGGAGCCAAGAGAGAGAGACACGCAACGTGTGTGTGTGTGTGTGTATTTATTGAGGTGTGTCTTGGAGCAGGTTAGTCAGGTGAAACAGAATGTACTGTCGTCGAGGAGAGCCCCTCCAGGGTGCTATGTGGACAGTATTATAGGATGGTTAGGGGGCTGTTGGTGGTTGCTATGGGAGGGAGACAAAGGTGGGGGAGGAGGGGGGAGTTAGTCTGTTGTTTGTGAAAATGTAGTCTGCTCAGGTGAGTGGTACTGTGGAACAGGAGAGGAGGTTAGGTGAGAGCCAGGGGAACAGGAGAGGAGGTTAGGTGAGAGCCAGGGGAACAGGAGAGGAGGTTAGGTGAGAGCCAGGGGAACAGGAGAGGAGGGCCCTTGGGTGTTATAAATGAACCTCATCATATGGATACATAGACAATATAGACTTCTATAGACCTGGTAACCTACCTAGAAAGTAGTCTATGGATTAGTAAAATGGAGTAAGACACAAACTTCCGCTGTAGGCCTAAATGCTCTCTCTGTTTCACACTCTCTCACTCTCTTCCTCCATTATACACCTCCCCTGGAGGGCATGTGTGAAAGGGAGGACACGGAGTGGGTGATGAGGGCTTGAAAAGAAGGGAGGAGAAGAACAAGCTTCTGTTATCCTCACATAAACACTTCTAGACACGTCTTGTTTTACCCAACATGAACTCTTCTCTGTTTTCACTTTCCTAAAGTCAAAGTTCTGTTTCAGGAAATACCACACCGCACACTGTTAAGGTTAGACTCAGTGAGCAGAATCCTGACTTGAAATACATCCATAGAACTTGAATCTTCCTTTGACGATGTGACATACGCAAAAGCTCTATCACCTTGTGTGTGGACGTCGTCCCCAGTACAGTCTGACTCCTCTCTTTCACCTTCCTCTTTCTGTCTCTTCCTCACCTTCGTCTCTCTCTCTATTTTTAATCAAGGAGCTAATACTATCAACCACTGACACACACACACACACACTCTCTCTCTCTCTCTCTCTCTCTCTCTCTGGCACCCCTTTCTCCTCTACCCCCTCTGATCCTCCCAGTTGTTCCCCCTTCCCACCCCCTCTGCCAAAATCACTTTTTCCTGATGTCGTAATCTGGGGTTGAGGGGGTGTTAGTTCGAGGGAGAAGGGAGGAGTGATTGAAGGAGGGATAGCTCTTGTTTAATATGGTCCCTCACGTGAAGGAGAGCTCTTTGTGGAAGTCACGCTAGTAATGAGAAGCTACAGTACCAACCAAAATATCTCTGCACCGTGACTGCATTAACTAACACAGGTTTACTTGACAAAGGACACGTCCATGCACTGAGGTATTCTAGGTATGTCAGCATTTGTTTTCTGGTATTCAAAGCCATGAAATGTGATCTATATCAAAAGCATACACAATATTGTTCTGATGTCATTGCTTGACATTCACCACACCAGAAGAAATGTTTTAAAAAACTTTGTCTGATTCTTGTTGTTTTTTTTCATGTAAAAAACCCATCTGTGGCCACCGAATTATTTTGATTCAGCCTGAACTTCAATGTCTGTGTCTTATTCTAACCAACTGTTCCCTCCTGCAGGTGGCGATGTCTCCAGGAGAGGACGGTCTGATCGGGATTCCCTTCCCAGAGCACAGCAGCGAGATCCTGTTCCGCCTCAACGCCCAGCGCAGGGCGGGGCTACTCTGTGACCTCACCCTGACCTCGCGGGGTGCCCGCTACCCTACCCACCGCTCCGTCATGGCTGCCGTCAGCCTCTACTTCCGCGGGCTGTTTGGAGCGGAGGAGGGGGCCGAGGCAGGGGCCGAGGCGGGGGGAGGAGGAGGAGGGTTCAGTGTGTGCCAGCTGGACTGTGTCGCGCCCGATGCCCTGGATGCCCTGCTGGAGTTTGCCTACACGGCCACCCTGACCATCCGCAGCTCTGGCATGAGAGATGTGTTGAGAGGAGCTCAGTTACTGGGGATCCAGTGTGTGGTTGATGCCTGTAGAGACATACTGGGGGAGGCGGCGGGGGAGGTAGAGTGGGAGACGGGGGAGGAGAGGGAGAGAAGGGTGGAGAGTGAGAGAAGGGTGAAGAAAGGCTCCCGGAGGAAGATCGACAGACGGAGAGTCACCAAGGTGGAGTCATCGCACCACCAGCCACTGCCTCATCGCCCCAACATTAACACACACCAGCACCCCTCCACTCCTCCTCCACACCCCTCACCTGTTCAAGACGGGGCCCACTCTCATCCCTCCACCCGACCCCCCAGCCCTGAGCAGGATGAACACCCCCCCACCACGGGACAGAACGGGGAGTGGAAGCAGGGCAGGGATGCAGGGAGAGGGAGTACAGCAGTCAACGGAGGGGTGCACTGGCCTCAGGAGCGCCTCCTCGCCCCCCACCCCCCTATTCCCCTCTCAGACGACAGGCTGTCAGAAGACGAGGAGGAGATGGAGGGAGTGGGGAACGGTGGGGTGCCCAGCTTTACTTCAGCCCCCCTGGCAGAGCAAGAGGTGGCCACAGGGGCAGGAGGAGGGGGTAGGAAGAGGAAGTCTCAGACCCCCCAGCAGTGTCCTGTCTGTCAGAAGATCATCCACGGAGCAGGGAAGCTGCCCAGACACATGAGAACACACACCGGGGAGAAACCATTCGAGTGCTCTACCTGCGGGGTCCGCTTTACCAGGTATGTACCTGTGTGTTTAACACTATTATCACCAGGTATGTACCTGTGTGTTTTAACACTATTATCACCAGGTATGTACCTGTGTGTTTAACACTATTATCACCAGGTGTGTACCTGTGTGTTTAACACTATTATCTACAGAGCTAGCATTGTTCTACATATGATGCTGAGCCATTATCCTCTCTCCTTTCTCTCTCAGGAATGACAAGTTGAAGATCCACATGCGTAAACACACAGGGGAGCGTCCGTACCCTTGCCCCCACTGCCCTGCCCGCTTCCTGCATTCCTACGACCTAAAGAACCACCTGTCTCTCCATAGTGGGGCACGCCCCTTCGAGTGCCCGCTCTGCCACAAGGCCTTCGCCCGTGAGGACCACCTCCAGCGCCACCGCAAGGGCCTCAGCTGCCTGGAGGTCCGTACCCGGGCACGGCCGAGGCGCGGGCCTGGGGCTGACCACGGGGAAGAGGGCAGAAGGGTTAGAGGAGGAGGAAGAGGGTATTCTCCAGACCAACTCGACCCACTGGAGAATCTGGCCCTGCAGCCCCACGCCTCAGCATTCCACCCCCGTGCTGGGATGGTTGGCCTGGGGGATGGTGCTGAGGCTGGGGCTGGAGGTCAAATGGTGTTCCAGGAGGAGGCTGACAGGGAGCAAGCTATAGCCCTCCTAGGGCCTCACAGGTTACCCTACCCTGGTTTGCTGTGGAGAGGCCTGGAGCTGGGGGTGAAAGGGGTGGAGGGGGAGGAGGCAGGCGGGGGCCACTCTCCTGCACTTCAGCATGCAAGATGGGATAAGGAGGCAGAGGAGGAGGCAGAGGAGGATGAGGAAGACGAGTGAGAAGAGAGGAAGAGAAGAGCGTGCATGGATGTGTATGCGTGTGCATGTGTTTGTGTGCACGTATGTGCATTTGTATATGCATAAGTGTGTGTGTGCGTGCGTGCGTGCGTGCGTGTGTGTGTCACCTACAGTATGGATGGGGATCTCACTCAGGTGACTGGACCTGCTCCTTCTTACAAAGCGCTTAGAGAGACTAAACGATACAAAAAGAATAATGGAAAACGGGTTTTCTGATTTGTTATTGTTGTTTCATGGCTCTCTGTTTTTATTTCAGTTGTCTTTTATTTCTATTTTCCATTATTTCTATTTTATTTCCTGCTGTGGTTATTCTTATTAGCTGTACATAAAAAGAGGCTTTATTGAGGGAATGTTTTGCCCCATGTGCTGATGGGGATATGGGGTTATTTTCTCTCACTATGCAAACTGAAGTCAGGAGATGAGAAAAATTATGTGTCCTAAAAAAAAGGGGGAGAAAAGAAATCATGTATTTTTGAACAGAGTGGTGTTAGAGTAATATAACAATCAAATGTTATTGAAGTTCAAACAATGTATGTACAACATCCATCTGGCACTACTAAACCCTATCACTCTTCATGTCACTATACTAGCACTCTCAGCGGGGTAGTAAGAAACCAGAATCATGCGGTTTTCAGTGGAAAAGCAGAGAAGACACAAAGCCTGAAAACCAGTAGCTTCCGGTTCCTTCCGACCCACTCAGGCGTTTGTTTTACGCCTGCTAAATTAGGTAAGTATAGTAGTAGGTGTGTAATCTGCTGTTTGACTTTGGGTGTACCCTACTACCCTCTAGTGGTTATTGGTGGAGCTAGTCGCCAATGGCAACAAGTCACCAGGTTTCCTATTGAAGACATTATCTAACAGTAACAGTCATATTTTAATAAGGCTTATTATTTTGCTGTCTGTTGTAAGTAGATTTTCATGCCCTTTTATGAGGCACCGATGATACCAAAGATTTCAGTTTATTTCTTCCTAATCAATCAGTTTGATCAAGCACAGGAGCACCAGAGCTATAGATTGAGATGGGCACGCACTGGTTGAATCATTGTTGGTTCCACTCCATTTCAATGAAATTACATTAAACCAACATGGAATAGACATTGAATTGATGTCTGTTCCCAGTGGGATGACTCTAAGGGTATCCTGGGATTTTAGAGCCAAGGTTTGGTTAAAAGACCTGTCTTCATTTGCCCGGTTCTCTGCTGCAGACTGCTAGAAGGGTTGGAGACTGCTTCCATAGGTTCGATTCTCTGTGGAGCTCTAGTGCTCTGTGAAAAATGACTGACCAAAACTAGACTACATCTGCAGGGTCATTGGCTGATTGTTAATGAGAGGTGTGTTTGTTGCTTTAGCGTTTACTTTTTGACATCGACAGGGGACAATTCCTTTCCAAAGTTTCCTTCTTTAGAATGTCTTCTGATCATGCACTCCTCGTTTTTTTTTATTGCAAAAAGAGCGAGAGAAAAGGAGAGACCAAAAGGGAAGGAGGGACCTTGATCTCTTGATTGCTCTGTATTTATTTATTTATTGTTATTTATTGTGGCTTTCCAGTTGAAACTGTGTGTGTGGCCTGACCTAGGGTATCCACAGTGACCTGACCCAGGGTATCCACAGTGACCTGACCCAGGGTATCCACAGTGACCTGACCCAGGGTATCCACAGTGACCTGACCCAGGGTATCCACAGTGACCTGACCCAGGGTATCCACAGTGACCTGACCCAGGGTATCCACAGTGACCTGACCCAGGGTATCCACAGTGACCTGACCCAGGGTATCCACAGTGACCTGACCCAGGGTATCCACAGTGACCTGACACAGGGTATCCACAGTGACCTGACACAGGGTATCCACAGTGACCTGACACAGGGTATCCACAGTGACCTGACCCAGGGTATCCACAGTGACCTGACCCAGGGTATCCACAGTGACCTGACCCAGGGTATCCACAGTGACCTGACCCAGGGTATCCACAGTGACCTGACCCAGGGTATCCACAGTGACCTGACCCAGGGTATCCACAGTGGCCTGACCCAGGGTATCCACAGTGACCTGACCCAGGGTATCCACAGTGACCTGACCCTGGGTTTGACACAGTGACCCGCAACACCACTTGGCTCGGTCCCCTTCTGGCACAGTTGAAGTGCTTCGTACCTGCTTCCTTTAGAGTCTTAAGAAAAACTGCATTGTGCTTAACGTGACGGCTAAGTACACCCAGTGCCATGTTGGGTGAAAGGTCCTCTGTTGGCTATTCTTCCTCCTTTTGCATTTGTTTTGCACAACACATCACACCCTGAAAAGGTACTGCAATAATACTGGCACATTCCATCCTCCGGGAGAGAAAGAAGGGATCAGAAAAGAGAGGGGAAAAAGAGACAGACCGAGCCTTTCTCTCTCTCTTTAGAGCACAAGACAACTGTCGCACCACCCGTAGCCGTTTCACACTTTCAGTTAAAGAGATAAGCATCAACTGCACTTAGGGAGAGAACTGTGTTGTTGATTCAACATGTACTGTATGTTATTGTGTTATCTGTCAACGCTGTGTGTATAAGTCACAGATAGGCCCTTAGGGGGCCTGTCTCTAGGAGACCAGCGACCATCTTGGGTGGCCCATTGCAGGTGTAAGGCTACTTTGCTTACAGATAATCAACTATTTCTTCAAAGTCTGTCACTCTTTAGGTGATAGTGAGTTATGTTCTTTATTTACAACTATTTACGAGAGCTGTAACTCTAGCCTGAAGCTTATGTAGCTCTAGCAGACTGGACCTGTGTGTGCTATCCATTCCGCGCTATGTAGAAGAACTTTCCTTGTTTCTGATTTATTTGCACTAAAATATTGAGAGCTTTTAATTTTTTTTTGTTTCACCTCCTTATCCATTCCATGACGTCACTCAGTATCGTTTATGATTGTAAGAGAAGATATCTGTTTAATGTTCCTTCAATTCTTGATAATAACATTGGTCTATATTCTTTCTACTGCGTAGTGTAATAATCATGGTAAGAGATTGCAATGTAAAGGGGTGAAGCTGCCTTGGACTTTTGGTTTTGTGCTGCAACTATTCTCAGGAAATCTTGAGCAATGCACTAAGTAATTATGCAAAATTGTGGGGGAGATATGCTGTGTATATATATGTAGCCTATGTATGTTCATACATATGTCTGAAGAGGTAGTGACACCTTTCACTCAATAGTACGGTTCCAATATAACCCCTTGTACCATGAGGAAGTAGGATAAAAGCAAATCGAGAAATAGTAGATATCCATTTGTATGGTAAAACATGTACAATTGTAGTGTACATCAATTGAAACCAGCCAGTCACACATTGTGCTGAAAGTTTTTTTTGTGCTGAGGGGTGTTGCTACCAGCATTTAGAGAGCTTGGGGAGTGAATGAGAGGGAAACATTATGCCAGCTGTGAAGCGTGGTGTTTCTATGGAACTTTATGTCGTTTTATTTGGCTTTGGTGAAGGGATCTGGGGTCTGTTTTGAATAGAGACACCACTATCAGGGATACATTTTTGTCTTTCCGTTTTTGGTGGACCTTCTGTCAGAGATATTAATTAATTTTCCCATCATTTGTTTCAGATAATGTAAAGAAAACAGATAAATAAACAAAGATCTATCCCTGTCTGTTTGTTATTTATTTGTTTGACACTAGTGCATGGTTCCATATCCATAGATGGTAGCCTAGGTAGGCCTAATGTATTAGTCTACAGCCTGTTTCCTACTGTATTACATTGTAGAAAATGAGTTGTAACTTCGATCTGTCATTTGGTCTCGTTTATTTAGTGCATTTATTCATCCGATACAAGATGAGAGCCTAATTCAAATTCCCAATGCAATAGATTTCCCACAGCAAAAAGTACTAAATTATAGTAGATTATTATTCACAACAAAAGTTCAAGCACTGAGTAGGCCTAACTTCTCAGCTGCAGTCTTTCACACACTGTACCCAGATTCACTTCTGCCGATGATGCAGGGAGGAATGTCAACCAGCCTCGACACGGGTGGCTTTGGGTTGTCGCAGGCAGACGGAACGTCATAATCCAATTAGCAGCACTAGTTGAGTTCGCTAACCCAACTAGCTAGCCTGACCAACAACCGACTGCACTGCTAACTAAACTGAACGTTTTGTCATTTTTTAGACAGCAGTGAACAAGTCTAGGAGAGAAGCAACAACCCAAAGAGGGAAACCTTTCAGGTTATCAACAACGTCATTGGTCATCTAATGGCAGGAAGGTGAATGGAGATTAGTTAGCGAGAACATTCTTAGCAGCTAAATTAGCTCAACTAGGCTAATTTATCTGGACCAGCAAGTGCGCTTTTAAAAATGTGTTTGGCCAAATGTACATATAATAATATGCTGATATTTTACATACAACTTTATTCAAGTATAGATTGTTAAATGAGCACTAGGGCAATAACTCTGTAGCTGGCTAACTGGACTAGCTAGTTTGCTCCAAACAAAGTTCCCTTCGTTCTCTGTTCCAGGATGCTGACGCTACGACGGATGCTGGCGAGCACAGGTGCGCACTCGGCCGCGGCGCAGCAGTGCGTCTCGCCTCATCTGGCCCAGCGCTACAGCACCGCAGCAAAGCAACAGGTAGCCTTCTATCACCTAGTGTAGTTTAAAACTATTTCTGTTTTCGAGACTAGGCTACAGCTGTCTAGGTCTCCATCTAGCCTATTATCGTTACATACATTATTATATGTATGTGTGTTTATCTGGGTTGCTAGGAGAATCCAAAGAAGACTACATTTGGACCCTTGAGTGATCAAGACCGAATTTTCACAAACTTGTATGGCCGTCATGACTGGAGGTAGTAACATCCCAAACTTAACATCACTCTGCACATACACACACTGGATACCATCAATTCTATGCACATATAGTACCCTTGCCCTCTTCTCCACCATCCACAAAGTGTCCTTGTCTCCTTGTCCCCTTCCCTCAACCTACCCGAGAATACATGATATGTGAAAACAATACATACATCAGGTACATAGGAATTATTAGGTGAATGTGGTCTATTTAAAACTCAATCTATATTTCCCATTGAGTCTCTAGTCTGAAGGGTGCTCTGCGTCGGGGTGACTGGTATAAGACTAAAGAGATCCTTCTGAAGGGGACAGACTGGATCCTGAATGAGGTCAAGGTGTCTGGTCTGAGAGGGAGAGGAGGAGCTGGCTTCCCCACCGGCATGAAGTGGGGCTTCATGAACAAACCCAGCGATGGCAGGTAAGAAAGAGCGAGATTGAGAGAGAGTGTGTGTGCAGGTGCGCGTAACAGTGGCGGTTGGTACCATTTTTGTATGAGCATGGCCTTATTTCTATTCCAGCATATTGGATGACTGTCATTCATATCCCATTCACCCAGCTCAATGTAACATCCACAGGTTCAGGCTACTACTTTTTTTCTTTTTATAATATGTTTATTATTTTCCAATAAAAAATCGAATAAAAAAGACAGCAATACTAACAATGACATTCATTGTACTGTTGAATGGGACGGCCAATTTAGAGGACAAAACAAAACTTAACTCACACATACACAAAATACAACTAAATCCTATTAGGTGGTACATGTATAAGAAGACAGCATATAGTCATTACAAGCAGTGTAGTTAAGCCACAAACAGATATTGAGTGGAGTACAGCACAGAGTGGCAGCAGATCATCAACCCAGTTATGAAGCGGGACTAGACCCTTTATCCAGTATCGGCTGACATATTGTGTAAAACATTGGACTTCTATTGGAGGTATTGTATCGAATCTTTTCCACATGTATTTATTACATTCCCTAAATCCTGTAACCACATTTCAAAGGTAGGTACAGTCTCCAATTTCCAAAATTGCAATATGAGTCTTTTGGCTAATAGAGTACAAAGAGAGACAGCTTTCCCTTCGTGGTTATTCCCATCAACTGTACCAAACAGAGCGGTCAATGGGTCTGGGGCTAGCACTCTATCAAAGGCTCTAGATAAGTAATCAAAAATAAGAGCCCAGTAAACATGTAACTTAGGACATGTCCAGAATAAGTGGGTCAACGTCCCCTCATCCTGCTTGCACCTCTCACAGGTGTTTGAGTAGGTAGCTCAAAAGTGAGAAAAAACTATATATATAGCTATCTCTCTCTCTTGCCTCTCATTCACTTTTGAATAAATTAACTGTTAACTGTTCAATTATTGTCTTAACTATTGTCTTTCTCTTTGAGTCAACTACTCACCACATATTATGCACTGCAGTGCTAGCTAGCTGTAGTTTATGCTTTCAGTACTAGATTAATTATTTGATCCTTTGATTGGATGGACAACATGTCAGTTCATGCTGCAAGAGCTCTTATAGGTTGGAGGATATCCTCCGGAAGTTGACATAATTACTGTGTAAGTCTATGGAAGGGGGTGAGAACCACGATCCTCCTAGGTTTTGTATTGAAGTCAATGTGCCCAGAGGATGAGGGAAACTAGCTGTCCTCCAGGTATGCCTTTGGCTCTACTTTACAGCGTGCTGTTGAGGCTACAGTAGACCATGGTGCTACCCTACAGAGTGCTGTTGAGGCTACAGTAGACCTTCATTGCAAAACATTGTGTTTTAATCAATTATTTGGTGAGGTGAATATATTTAGTATAGTTGTATCTAAAAAGGACAACTTTTTAAATGTTTAACTATTTACATTTTTCTGAAATTCACTGAGGATGATGGTCCTCTCCTTCGTCCCCTGAGGAGCCTACACTGGTGTGTAACATACAGTATCTGTGTCTGTGTATCTCAGACCTAAGTACCTGGTAGTGAATGCAGATGAAGGAGAGCCAGGGACGTGTAAGGACAGAGAGATCATGCGTCACGACCCTCACAAGCTGGTAGAGGGCTGCCTGGTGGCTGGGAGGGCCATGGGAGCCCACGCCGCTTACATCTACATCAGAGGAGAGTTCTACAACGAGTCCTCCAATACACAGGTCAGTTCTACAACGAGTCCTCCAATACACAGGTCAGTTCTACAACGAGTCCTCCAATACACAGGTCAGTTCTACAACGAGTCCTCCAATACACAGGTCAGTTCTACAACGAGTCCTCCAATACACAGGTCAGTTCTACAACGAGTTCTCCAATACACAGGTCAGTTCTACAACGAGTCCTCCAATACACAGGTCAGTTCTACAACGAGTCCTCCAATACACAGGTCAGTTCTACAACGAGTCCTCCAATACACAGGTCAGTTCTACAACGAGTTTTCCAATACACAGGTCAGTTCTACAACGAGTCCTCCAATACACAGGTCAGTTCTACAACGAGTCCTCCAATACACAGGTCAGTTCTACAACGAGTCCTCCAATACACAGGTCAGAGTTCTACAACGAGTCCTCCAATACACAGGTCAGAGTTCTACAACGAGTCCTCCAATACACAGGTCAGAGTTCTACAACGAGTCCTCCAATACACAGGTCAGAGTACTACAACGAGTCCTCCAATACACAGGTCAGAGTACTACAACGAGTCCTCCAATACACAGGTCAGAGTACTACAACGAGTCCTCCAATACACAGGTCAGTTCTACAACGAGTCCTCCAATACACAGGTCAGTTCTACAACGAGTCCTCCAATACACAGGTCAGTTCTACAACGAGTCCTCCAATACACAGGTCAGTTCTACAACGAGTCCTCCAATACACAGGTCAGAGTTCTACAACGAGTCCTCCAATACACAGGTCAGAGTTCTACAACGAGTCCTCCAATACACAGGTCAGAGTTCTACAACGAGTCCTCCAATACACAGGTCAGAGTTCTACAACGAGTCCTCCAATACACAGGTCAGAGTTCGATAACGAGTCCTCCAATACACAGGTCAGAGTTCTACAACGAGTCCTCCAATACACAGGTCAGAGTTCGAAAACGAGTCCTCCAATACACAGGTCAGTGTTCGAAAACGAGTCCTCCAATACACAGGTCAGACTACCTGCTTAGGCTGGCTGGAGTCCTGTCCTCTCCTGTCTCCTCAACAAACTAACACACACACACTTACAGTATGTCCTGTCCACCAGGTGGCGATAAACGAGGCGTATGCAGCAGGGTTGATAGGCAAGAACGCGTGTGGCTCTGGGTACGACTTTGATGTGTTTGTGATGCGGGGGGCAGGAGCCTACATCTGTGGGGAGGAGACGGCCCTCATCGAGTCCCTGGAGGGCAAGCAGGGGAAACCCAGACTCAAACCACCCTTCCCCGCTGACATAGGTGAGGAAATTACCTACCACCTTTACATGTTGTCACGTTATCACATTAACTTGGTTCATGTGTTTTTTTCCGAAAGGGAAGTGTACATTACATTTCTGACAGTTCAGTTGTTTTCTGTAGACTGTGAAAATAAATGCTCTTCTTAATGACTTTCCCTCAATGTACCACCTTGTCTTTGGGTCTCCAGGGGTGTTCGGATGCCCAACAACGGTTGCTAATGTGGAGACGGTTGCTGTGGCACCTGCTATCTGTCGTCGAGGTGGAGCGTGGTTTGCGAGCTTCGGGAGAGAGAGGAATGCTGGGACAAAGCTGTTCAACATCTCTGGTCACGTAAACACTCCGTGCACAGTAGAGGAAGAGATGTCCATTCCTCTCAGAGAACTCATAGACAGACACGCAGGTGTGTATTAGTGTGTATATTATTGGTGCTGCTGATATTTGTGCGCCTGACCCTCCCCTCGTCTCTGATTGGTTCAGGAGGTGTGAGGGGCGGCTGGGACAACCTACTGGGAGTGATCCCTGGAGGCTCCTCCACACCCATTATCCCTCGCTCTGTGTGTGATGATGTCATGATGGATTTTGATGACCTCGTCCGCGCAGAGTCCGCTCTGGGCACCGCCGCTGTCATCGTCATGGACAAATCTGTAAGAACGCACTCACACACTCTATTTACGTTATATTGATGAACATTATATTTAAGACAAATCAAACTAAACAAATAGTTTTATTTATTCCCCCAGACTGATGTAATCAGAGCCATCGCCCGCCTAGTTGAGTTCTATAAACATGAGAGCTGTGGCCAGTGCACCCCCTGCAGGGAAGGTAAGGAACTACACAGTCTTTATAATTGAATGTCCACAGGTTTTGCTCCTACATAGCTTATTGCTCAAACATAAAACCCCATCCCACTTCTGATAATCTGATATCTGAGTGCCACAAAAATGACTGGGTGGATAAGTTGATCTCATCTCTCTCTCCCTATTTCGTTCTACCCCCCACCAGGAGTGGACTGGATGGATAAGATGATGTGGCGGTTTGTGCGTGGCGACGCGGCCAACTCTGAGATTGATATGATCTGGGAGCTGAGTAAACAGATCGAGGGCCATACCATCTGTGCCCTGGGGGACGGAGCTGCATGGCCTGTACAGGTGAGTACTGGGGTCAGAGGTTAGATAGGTGAGACTACTGGTGGATGGGGCTGCATGGCCTGTACAGGTGAGACTACTGGGGGACGGGGCTGCATGGTCTGTGACTACTTGGTTCAGAGGTTAGTTAGGAACAGATGAGACTACTGGGGTCAGAGGTTAGTTAGGAACAGGTGAGACTACTAGGGTCAGGTTAGTTAGGAACAGGTGAGACTACTGGGGTCAGAGGTTAGACAGGTACAGGTGAGACTACTGGGGTCAGAGGTTAGACAGGTACAGGTGGGACTACTGGGATCAAAGGTTAGCTAGGTGAGACTATTGGAGTTGGAGAAACTGTTGAAGTAACACCCTGACCTCCTCTCCCTCCACCCTTCTCTTCCTTGTTTAGGGTCTGGTTCGCCACTTCCGTCCGGTCATGGAGAGCCGCATCTCGGAGTACCACAAGAAGAACCCTGCCAGGGAGGCTGACATTGAGATGATCTGAGACAGATATCAGACTGAGACAAAACTCCCTGCTCCTAACATGCTGATCTTATCACTCCTCACTTCAAATCATTTCCATTGCTCAATGACTGCTTCCGTTTTATTGGGTATTTACTGTATGTTAATGAACCTAGCACCTATTCAATACCGACCCACTTTGTTTGTTTTCATGCATGGTTGTTATTGTGTTCATGTATTTAATCATTTCATGTATGTACTTCAGATGACCACTGAATATACAAGGAAAGTGCACATAAAGTTCAATCAATCTGGTCTTGATTTTGTTGTTTTCTGTAGCCTACTCTATACTTTTATCATCTACAAACATCAAGAGAAGACGAGAGGTGAGTCATTTTACATCATGTTTAATGACAGGTGAGAGGAACATTTGGGTGAATGCCTGTAGCTACCCAATGTGGACATGTGAGTTAATGCATGTACAGGTGTGTAAACAGTACCTGTAATTTGGCTGCATTTGTGGTGACATTAGTGCAGTCCAAAATCACACAAAAATGATCAATGGAAATCAAATGTATCAACGCATGGAGGTCTGGATTTGGAGTCACACTAGAGAGCATTTGGATGATCCAGAAGAAGATTGGGAGAATGTCATATGGTCAGATGAAACCAAAATACAACTTTTTGGTAAAAACTCAACTCGTCATGTTTGGAGGACAAAGAATGCTGAGTTGCATCCAAAGAACACCATACCTACTGTGAAGCATGGGGGTGGAAACATCATGCTTTGGGGCTATTTTTCTGCAAAGGGACCAGGACGACTGATCCATATAAAGGAAAGAATGAATGGGGCCATGTATTGTGAGATTTTGAGTGAAAACCTCCTTCCATCAGCAAGGGCATTGAAGATGAAATGTGGCTGGGTCTTTCAGCATGACAATGATCCCAAACACACCACCCGGGCAACGAAGGAGTGGCTTCGTAAGAAGCATTTCAAGGTCCTGGAGTGGCCTAGCCAGTCTCCAGATCTCAACCCCATAGAAAATCTTTGGAGGGAGTTGAAAGTCTGTGTTGCCCAGCAACAGCCCCAAAACATCACTGCTCTAGAGGAGATCTGCATGGAGGAATGGGCCAAAATACCAGCAACAGTGTGTGAAACCTTGTGAAGACTTACAGAAAACGTTTGACCTCTGTCATTGCCAACAAAGGGTATATAACAAAGTATTGAGATAACAAAAGTTTATTGACCAAATACTTATTTTCCACCATAATTTGCAAATAAATTCATTAAAAATCCTACAATGTGATTTTCTGGATTTTTTTTCTCATTTTGTCTGTCATAGTTGAAGTGTACCTATGATGAAAATTAAAGGCCTCTCTCATTTTGTCTGTCATAGTTGAAGTGTACCTATGATGAAAATTACAGGCCTCTCATCTTTTTAAGTGGGAGAACTTGCACAATTGGTGGCTGACTAAATACCTTTTTTGCCCCACTGTATGTGTTATGCAACATAGCTGACTTGAAACATTGTTAACAGTTTCAGGGCCATGGGCCTTTCTCATGATGGAAAAATACAGAATAACATGAAGACAGGAACTGTGCAATGAGTTGGGGGGGCACATTCAGAACGTAGTGTTACGAGAACAAACGGTCTTTTGTTAGATAACAGGAGCCAGGTGCTAGATAACGGTATCGAGCATGAGCGCATAGATATTCTTCACAGCAACATCTATCAACTGGAGCGCCCGGGGGCCAGGACCAGCTCTGCACCAACAATCAACGATAGGCTGGGTGAGTCTATACGAAAATTGCATTTACCACTTATTGCTTAGCTAATAAAAAATACATAGCATACAATCGGTGACTCATTGTCATATTTATCCTGATACCAGATTCGAATTGACCCATGGCCTTAAACACCCCCAACTTTGAATGTTTTTTAAAACGTTCCCTTGTTCCATTACATCACAAAGTCTTTGGCTATATTCCACAGAGGACACCTGTTAAATTCCCATGTATTGGTCCACTGAGACCAGTGTCTATATAAAGAAGGGGACTGAGCCCAGTAGACTACATTAGTTCTGAAGAGACATTGTTTCAGAATGAGGGGTGTTGTAGCTCTACTGGTGTTGCTGTACTGTCTGTCTCAGGCACATCAGTGTTAGACCTTCCAGAATCACCTTTATTCAAATACATTTGCATGTACAGGAATTCGACTGTGTGAAATGGTGCTGCCACAATAAACAGAATATATAGACAATAAACAGAATATACAGTGTGAAGAAAATGTTATGTGAAGAGACAGCCCTGAAAATGTTATGTGAAGAGACAGCCCTGAAAATGTTATGTGAAGAGACAGCCCTGAAAATGTTCATATTGTCTCGTGTCATAAATAATACTTGGTTCCTGCCTTTGCTTGGTAAAGGTATGAGGGGGGCAGGGGGGAAATGACCCCCTCCTTAGGACCATCTGTCAGAATGCCCAGAATATGGCCTATAGGTTAAGTTAGGAGACGGTGACAGACACATGCAGGAACCAACCCTATGAACCATGCCTATGTAACTTGTCTGTGTAAGCAGTATTTAAGAGATCAAATGGGGCTGGCCCGACGGAGCTGACTTCTGACCGGTACTTTATGCATCTAAGTTTGACTGTGACCTCTCCAGCTTGCTGACAATAAATACTGATTCATTTAAGATTGACTGTGACCTCTCCAGCTTGCTGACAATAAATACTGATTCATCTAAGTTTGACTGTGACCTCTCCAGCTTGCTGACAATAAATACTGATTCATTTAAGATTGACTTCGAGTGTCCCTGGTGTTGAATTTCCACGACAACTGACAAACAGAATATAGAGACAAACAGAATATACAGTACTCCCTCCGCCAGTCTGGTTCCTCCCAAGGTTTCTCCCTACATGGAGAGGTTTTATTGCTGTAACAAACATGTTCTTGCTCGTGATTCTTGCCCAGGTTGTTTCTCAACATTATGATGGCAATATGCATTTTTAAACAGCATTATACACAGTATAACATTACACTGATGAATTGATTACCTTAATGTTTATTGATGGGGGTTTTCAACTCAAGCAGCTGCAGAACTGCCCACCATTGGAGCCGGAGGTAGAGCTAGTGAGGGAGAGGTGGAGGAGCTGAAGAGAGAGAATTCAGGTAGCAAACATACAGTATGTCTGACTATGAACAAGGGATTTGTTTTCATTGGTTGAAATAAGGGTGAAGTGATGTTTTATTCCCCATGCTCTGCCATGGGAACCAGGATGACAGCCAGAGAGAGAGGTGGAGCTAGAGAGAAAAGGCAGCTGTAGTGGTGAATAATATTTAACAATCTATATTTAATAATAAAAAAGACAAAACCTTCTTGCATAGTGTTGAGAGTTGACCTTAAACAGTTACAAGTTACCACAGAGATCATACATCCATATTGTTTTTTGTTGGGCCATTTGCAATGCGGCCAGAGGTGAGAGCACACAAGTTAGGTCTGGGCCTACACAGGTAAAACAGATGTTCAGAGAAGTCTCATCTGTCACCTTGTCTTGCTAAAACAGTACCTGCTATTTCTTATAGCAATGGGAGCATAGAATACCTTTCTCAGCAATGCTCACAAATGAATGATAATGTTTCTCCCCGGTGTTCAGAGACCAAAGGTGTCTTTCTTTGCTAGTTTAAGTAACACTGTGGGACCATTCAATACTGGCACCACCCTGGTCCACACAGATGTCATCACCAACATCAGCCTAACCTACAGCCCAGTTACAGGTACTGCTTACACCAACATCAGCCTAACCTACAGCCCAGTTACAGGTACTGCTTACACCAACATCAGCCTAACCTACAGCCCAGTTACAGGTACTGCTTACACCAACATCAGCCTAACCTACAGCCCAGTTACAGGTACTGCTTACACCAACATCAGCCTAACCTACAGCCCAGTTACAGGTACTGCTTACACCAACATCAGCCTAACCTACAGCCCAGTTACAGGTACTGCTTACACCAACATACACTGAACAAAAATACAAACGCAACATGTAAAGTGTTGGTCCCATGTTTCATGAGCTGAAATAAAAGATCCCTGAAATCTTCAATACGCACAAAAAACTTATTTCTCTCAAATGTTGTGCACAAATTTGTTTACATTCCTGTTAGTGAACATTTCTCCTTTGCCAAGAGTGGCATATCAAGAAGATGATTCAACAGAACTATCATTACACAGGTGCACCTTGTGCTGGGGACAATAAAAGGCCACTCTAAAATATGCAGTTTTGTCACAACACAATGCCACAGATGTCTCAAGTTTTGAAGGAGTGTGCAATTGACATGCTGACTGCAGGAATGTCCACCAGTGCTGTTGCCAGATAATTACATTTTCGTTTCTCTACCATAAGCTGCCTCCAAAGTCGTTTTGGAGAATTTGACAGTACGTCCAACCAGCCTCACAACCACGTGTAACTACACCAGCCCAAGACCTCCACATCCGGCTTCTTCACCTGTGGGATGGTCTGAGATGAGCCACCCGGACAGCTGATGAAACTGTGGGTTTGCACAACCGAAGAATTTCTGCACAAACTGCCAGAAACCATCTCAGGGAAGCTCATTTGTGTGCTCGTTGTCCTCACCAGGGTCTTGACCTGACTGCAGTTCTGCATCGTAACTGACTACAGTGGGGAAATAATCACCTTCGATGGCCCCTGGTACGCTGGGGAAGTGTGCTCTTCACGGATAAATCCCAGTTTCAACTGAATGGCATCGTGTGGGCGAGCAGTTTGCTTATGTCAACGTTGTGAACAGAGACCCATGGTGGCGGTGGGGTGATGGTATGGGCAGGCATAAGATATGGACAACAAACACAATTGCAATTTGAATCCACAGCGATAGTGATGAGATCCTGAGGCCCGTTGTCGTGCCATCCATCTGCTGCCATTACCTCATGTTTCAGCATGTTAATGCACAGTCCCATATCGGAAGGATTTGTGCACAATTCCTGGCAGCTGAAAATGTCCCAGTTCTTCCATGGCCTGCATACTCACCAGAGATGTCACCCATTGAGCATGTTTGGGATGCTCTGGATTGACAGCGTGTTCCCATTCCCATTAATATCGAGCAACTTCGCACAGCCATTGAAGAGGAGTGGGACAACATTCCAAAATCAACAGCCTGACCAACTCTATGCAAAGGAGATGTGTCGCTCTGCATGAGGCAAATGGTGGTCACCCCAGATACCGGCTGGTTTTCTGATCCATACCCCTCCCTTTTGGTTTTTAGGTACTGTGACCAAATGATGCATATCTATAATCCCAGTGATGTGAAATCATTCATTATGGCCTAATGAATTTATTTCAATTGACTGATTCTTATATGAACTGTAACAGTAGAATCTTTGAAATGGTTGTGTGTATATTTTTGCTCAGTGTACATGTATGAAGACCCATGTCCACAGGGGCTCATCTACAGACACGGAGTCCAACATCACTGGCTGCTCCAGTGTCTGTCTGGTGGCTTTGAGAGACTGACTCCAGTGTCTATGAAAGTGGCTTCCTGCTTTCTTGAGGGAAACACTACTACAGCTGTAATGAGCACAAATGATATCTAGCCCTGAGGTACACTGAAATCCTTCTGCATAAAACATTAAAAACTATGTGGAATGTGTAGAAAACAGGATTTTATTCAGTTGTGAGAAGAGCACAGTTTGTGTCTGAATTCACAGACAGTCAAATACAACTGGGCATACAGACAACTGGGCATACAGACAACTGGGCATACAGACAAAACAGTAAAGAATTACAATACATCAGCAATATACAGCCAAACAATTCAGAAAAAAAGATAGTGGGGGAGGAAGAAAAGAGAAACATGGACAGAGACTCGTGGGTGCAGGTGTCCCATCTAGCATAGTGTGTCCTTACAGCAGGCTTCTTCTACACTCAGAGAGGAGACGGAGTTAGAGGTCTCTTCCAACAGAACTCCCTCTGCACTCCAAGATAAGATGAAGAAATAGAGGGATGAGATGGAGGTATAGAGGGTCTCTTATAGCAGTCTTCCTCTGCACTCTGTTGAGCCACAGCAGCACAGTAGCTCCTTTCCCTCCACACTGCCAACCTCATAGTTATAGTCCCATGTCAACTCTGTCCCCGCCCGGATACGCCTGCACACACACACACACACACGTTAGTGGATGACTCAGTGGTCAACGCGCAACATTCACAAGTGCTCAGCACAAAACCATTTCAAATAATACATGTTTCTTTATCAGAGTAACAGGCTTCTACCAAGTCTATGTAACCATGTCTAATACAGAACACTCACTTGCTGGCGAAGAAGGCTACCCAGGGGAAACGCAGATCGTGTGTGTCTACAAACACATTCTGGACAAACAGGTTAGCACTGCAGCTATGCTGTAAAGGGGCAGAGATGAGAGGAGAGAGAGCTTAATTCCCTTTGTCAAAATGCATATAGTCTCCATTGCAAACTGGAATGTTGCGCACTGATGAAGCATGCCTTATGTTGCTGTTTGATGCCATCATTCAAATCAACTGGGAACTCGGAAATCTCTGACTTCAGTGAGTTCAAGATAAATGGGAACTGGAGAAAAAATGAGATCCAACTCGGAACAATTGTTTTGAATGGTCATCCAACAAGGAATTCCAACTCGGGTCTCTTTCTAGAGCTCCGACCTGAAGTTCACGGATGTCATGATTTTTACGAGTTCCCAAGTGTCTTGAAAGCAGCACAAGATGCTGCAGCAGCAGCTCTTCCGCTGTCTGACAGATGTTCCACTAAAAGACTGTATCTGTATGCTGTACGCGTGTGATAAACCGATAAGCATGACCAGTCAACTGTATTTCCATCAATGAATAGGCAAAAACTTCGCACTGGGATTTTCTCTATTGGCCGGCGGAAATGTTACCAGCTTTTTTATGCATTTATTTTTTAAGTCAGACAAAAGCCAGCTATTACCGGTTAATGGAAAGTGACACACACGTATCACACTCACGTTGAGGTAGCGCCCCAGGTTGCCCTCCAGCTTGGCGTCGATGATGTAGCAGGACTCCTCGCCATCGAAGAACTGCCGTGTGTTTTTAGGTCCACTGTCTCCCCCGTCCCCACCCTTACCCTGTGCCCCTCCGTGGCCCCCCGGGCCTCCCCCTGGCCCCATCCCAGCCCCTCCAGTCTTCACCATCAGGCCATGGGAGTTCTTCAGAGCAATGCCTCGCGTGGACTTCACAGCCACCTGCCTCTTCACCGCACCTGAGACAGGAGGCAAGGAGAGGGAGGATGAAGGGGAGAAGAGAAAGGGTCAATTCAGGGAGAAGCACCACATGAACAGGTCTGGCAATACCTGATAAAACACAGATCTATGAACCCACAGCCCCAACTTCCCCCTCCCTCACCTGTGTTTTCCCCTCCCCCATTATTCTTCTTCCCCCCTGCCCCTTCATCCTCTCCCCCGTCTCCCTTTCTCCATCCCCCGTCCAATTTCCTCCTAAACCGGTGCACGTTTTCCTCCACCTTCCTTTCTCCCCGTGTGCATTTCCCTTCTGCCTTCCTCTCCTCTCCCTACCTCCCCCATCCTCTCCTCTCCCTACCTCCCCCATCCTCTCCTCTCCTCACCTCCCCCATCCTCTCCCTACCTGCCCCATCCTCTCCCTACCTCCCCCATCTTCACCCTGTGTGCATTTCCCTTCATCTCCTCTCCCATCCCCCTTTCTCCTCTCCCTTCCTCTCCTCTCCCATCCTCTCCTCTCCCTTCCTCCCCCACCCTCTCCTCTCCCTTCCTCCCCCACCCTCCCCTCTCCCTTCCTCCCCCATCCTCTCCCTACCTCCCCATCCTCTCCTCTCCTCTCCCTACCTCCCCCATCCTCTCCTCTCCCTTCCTCCCCCATCCTCTCCTCTCCCATCCTCTCCTCTCCCTTCCTCTCCTCTTCCTACCTCCCCCATCCTCTCCTCCCCATCCTCTCCTCTCCCTACCTCCCCCATCCTCTCCTCTCCCCTATCTCCCCCATCCTCTCCTCTCCCCTCTCCCTTCCTCCCCATCCTCTCCTCTCCCTTCCTCCCCATCCTCTCCTCTCCCTTCCTCCCCCATCCTCTCCTCTCCTCCCCCTACCTCCCCCATCCTCTCCTCTCCTCCCCTACCTCCCCATCATCTCCTCTCCTCTCCCTACCTCCCCCGTCCTCTCCTCTCCCTACCTCCCCCCCTCTCCCTACCTCCCCCGTCCTCTCCTCTCCCTTCCTCCCCGTCCTCCCCTCTCCCTACCTCCCCCATCCTCTCCTCTCCCTTCCTCCCCCATCCTCTCATCTCCCTTCCTCCTACCTCCCCCATCCTCTCCTCTCCCCTATCTCCCCCATCCTCTCCTCTCCTCTCCCTACCTCCCCCATCCTCTCCTCTCCCTTCCTCCCCCATCCTCTCCTCTCCTCCCCCTACCTCCCCCATCCTCTCCTCTCCTCCCCCTACCTCCCCCCATCCTCTCCTCTCCTCCCCCTACCTCCCCCATCATCTCCTCTCCTCTCCCTACCTCCCCGTCCTCTCCTCTCCCTACCTCCCCGTCCTCCCCTCTCCCTACCTCCCCCGTCCTCTCCTCTCCCTTCCTCCCCCCGTCCTCCCCTCCCCTACCTCCCCCTCCCCCCCCCTCTCCCTACCTCCCCGTCCTCCCCTCTCCCTACCTCCCCCCGTCCCTCCCCTCTCCCTACCTCCCCCATCCTCCCCTCTCCCTACCTCCCCCATCCTCCCCTCTCCCTACCTCCCCCATCCTCCCCTCTCCCTACCTCCCCCATCCTCCCCTCTCCCTACCTCCCCCATCCTCTCCTCTCCCTTCCTCCCCCATCCTCTCCCTTCCTCCCCCATCCTATATCCCCTCCCTTCCTCCCCCTTCCTCCCCCATCCTCTCCTCCCCCATCCTCCCCTCTCCCTTCCTCCCCCATCCTCTCCTCTCCCATCCTCTCCTCTCCCTACCTCCCCCATCTTCACCCTCTGTGTGTTTCTCTCTCTCCTTGTTGTCATCAGATCCAGAGCTGATGGTCTGGACGTCATCACTGTCCGACAGCGTCATCACATCCTGTCTCTTCCCTCCCTCCGTCTTCACTGATTGTTGACTGCGGAGGGCGTAAAAACACACAGAGTCACTCAACGTTATCGAATGTTATTCATATGGCACATTCTACCAGGTATATTTGATATTGTGCAACACAGGCCTAAAAGGGCCAAGCCAGAGTTAAATAGGTTGAAATTACATTTCACAATCATTCATTACGTACCTTTTCTGGTCTCCGGGCTCCTAGAACAGAGAACACAGGAGAAGGTGTATCAGTATCCAACCAGAGCACCGGAACACAAATCACTCATGAATAAACATGAGAAGGAATCAATCATCACATGAGAGGGTGTCCAATCAGAACACCAGGAGATGAAAGCAAGAGATCGAGGCTGATCGATTTCTCATAATATATGTAATAGGATCTACACAAAATAGCTGAGATGGATATGGGCTACCCCCCCCCCTTACCTTCTTCTCTATCTTCAGTCCCTCCATCTTAACGGTGGCCTGGGAGGTAGAGGGTTGGTTGGTGAGCCAGGACGCTACTTTACTCTTCCCACTCTCCTCTGGCATGGGGGGCGGCTTCCTGTCCTCCTTCCCCCCCACTGACACACTCATCCCATCCTTACTGTCCTGGCTCCCTGGATGGGGGGGGGGGGGGGCAGATTAAATAAATATAATTTTACATCACGCTGCTACATGTAAAAAGGTTCAGCTGTTTTTCTCAACATCAAATATATTTGGGTAACAATTAAGTATCTTACTGTGATTGTTTTCAATTAAAATAGTAAATAATGTAATAAAAGTTTCTAGAAAATTGCAATTTCTCAAGCATGAATCTTGCTAGGACTGTCTGAGGGTATTTGTATTTGTGTATTTATTAAGGATCCCCAGTTGATCCTGGCAAGTGGGGAGGAGGAAACAGATGGAACTCTTTCTTATTAACTCATTAACCGCCTGGTGATGTCATCAGGCAGGACTAAACTCCATCCCACCACAACAGGCTGACCTTTCAGGAGGTCTTTTCAAATAGCTCTTACACCAACCTCGGTGTGGAAATATATATATCACATTGACTGCAGTGGGCCTTTAACATAACTTCCTACTGCAGGCCCAGCGTGACAACTGGGGGTTCAGTTAAGTGCGCACACACCTTCCATGACGCCCTTGGCCTGGCGACGGGTGGTGTAGCTCCTCCACACAGAGCTGGAGCTGTAGTAGGGGTCCTTCACAAACGTGTCGTCTGAACTTTTGTCGTTGTTCG
>NC_088398.1:3621466-3648966 GCF_034236695.1 Oncorhynchus nerka
GTGAGGTCTGGGCTCTGCTCACCAACCAAGACTTCACAAAATGGGACAAACACCAAATTGAGACGCATCCAAATAATCCATGCAGAAGCTAAATTATGCCGATATCCGCTAATGATCAAAATCCAGAAAAGAGCCAATCAATTCTACAACCAGCTAAAAGGAAGCGATTCCCAAACCTTCCATAACAAAGCCATCACTTACAGGGAGATGAACTTAGACAAGAGTCCCCTAAGAAAGCTGGCCATTGGGCTCTGTTCACAAACCCCAGGACAACACAACTACACCCAACCAAATCATGAGAAAACAAAAAGATAATTATTTCCAATGTGTCAAGTAATTAACAAAAAACAGAGCAAACTAGAATGCTATTTGGTCCTAAACAGAGAGTACACAGTGGCAGAATACCTGACCACTGTGACTGACCCTAAACAGAGAGTACACAGTGGCAGAATACCTGACCACTGTGACTGACCCTAAACAGAGAGTACACAGTGGCAGAATACCTGACCACTGTGACTGACCCTAAACAGAGAGTACACAGTGGCAGAATACCTGACCACTGTGACTGACCCTAAACAGAGAGTACACAGTGGCAGAATACCTGACCACTGTGACTGACCCTAAACAGAGAGTACACCGTGGCAGAATACCTGACCACTGTGACTGACCCTAAACAGAGAGTACACCGTGGCAGAATACCTGACCACTGTGTCTGACCCTAAACAGAGAGTACACCGTGGCAGAATACCTGACCACTGTGACTGACCCTAAACAGAGAGTACACAGTGGCAGAATACCTGACCACTGTGACCAACAATTAAGGAAAGCTTTGACTATGTACAGACTCAGTGAGCATAGCCTTGCTATTGAGAGGGCGCCGTAGGCAGACCTGGCTCTCAAGAGACGACAGGATATGTGCTCACTGCCCACAAAATGAGTTGGAAACTGAGCTGCACTTCCTAACCTCCTGCCAAATGTATGACCATATTAGAGACACATATTTCCCTCAGATTACACAGATCCACAAAGTATTTGAAAACAAATCAAATGTGGATAAACTCCTGTATTTATTAGGTGAACTACCACAGTGAGACACCACAGCAGAAAGATGTGACCTGTTGTCACAAGAAAAGGGCAGCCAGTGAAAAACAAACACCATTGTAAATACAACCCATATTTACATGTATTTTCCCTGTAAATTGTTATAACACTGTAGATCGCCATAATATGATATTTCAAATGTCTCCAATCCTTTGAAATTACAGTTTCAAAGGATTGGAGACATTTGAAATATCATATTACTGTTAATTTTTGATTGTTTATTTGACTTTTGTTTATGATCTATTTCACTTGCTTTGGCAATGTAAACATGTTTCCCATGCCATTAAAGCCCTGAATTGAATTGAGATGTGAGGAGAGAGAGAAGAAGGGAAGTAAAGGAAATAGGGCAAGACTTTCTACATTAGTATTCATTCTGCATTCACATGTAGGCATTTAAACAATTATATACACTGACAAGGAGCCATGTGCTGTTCTGAATGTTAATGACTGGTCTTATTATGCAGTCCACGTCCTACATGTAATGCAATGTGAATACCAGTACATACTGTTATCCATGTGTAACGCCTGCTATAACGCCGCTCTGTCCCCTCCTCCACCACACCACCCAGCGACGTACCTGCGTAGATACAGACGAAGGATCCCTTGGCCACGTCGTCCAGACAGCGGATGCCCCAGCCTTTGTTCTGGGTCTTAAAGAGCTGCAGCCTCACCTGCAGACCGTGCTGCACCAGACGGTTAGTACACATCTGACTGCAGCACTTACAACGCTTATTACACTCATAAATCCTGAGAGGGGGAAGGACGGAGAGGGGAGAGATTAGTAAGAGGATGTCTGTGTTTGTGGCTGTGTGTGTTGTTTGTGTGCGTCTCTCACCCGGTGGGCAAACACTCCTCCAGTCTCTTTTGTGTGTATCCAGCCGTGTGGTTGATCTGTGCTCCAGGGGTACAGGCTGTGGCCTGCAGGGTCAGCTGGTGACACGAACACTTGGACCTGCACAACACACACAATCCCAATTTCAACACTTTTAATTGACTAAATAAATGAATCCCTGATTTAACAATTGGACAGGTGAAATCTATGTAGTGGAGGCCATGCAGAAGACAGAGCCCAGATGAGGGGGTCACAGGAAGGTCAAGAGTCATAGTACTGACTTGTCCCTGCAGCCGTCGGTACAGTCACAGCCCACCAGGAACTCAGGACTGGTGTTGATGAACACTCCGTCTTCAGGGATACGCTCCTTACCTGGGAACACACATCAGTCACTGACGTCTTCAGGAATTCTTCACCATAGAATTAGAACTAATGTTCCAGTTTTATGACTTCATCTCAACTGAGTATCAATTGACTCCCTATTCCAGGTAGCCTAGTGGTTAGAGCGTTGGGTCAGTAACTGAAAGGTTGCTAGAACGAATCCCTGAGCTGACAAGGTAAAAAAAAATATGTCGTTCTGCCCCTGAGCAAGGCAGTTAACCCACTGTTCCCCTGAGCAAGGCAGTTAACCCACTGTTCCCCTGAGCAAGGCAGTTAACCCACTGTTCCCCGGGCGCCAAAGACGTGGAATGTCCAATTATGGCAGCCCCCCTGCACCTCTCTGATTCAGAGGGGTTGGGTTAAATGCGGAAGACACATTTCAGTTGAATGGATTCAATTGTACAACTGACTAGGTATCCCCCTTTCCTTACGTGTTGTGTAGCTAGTGCACCACCATTGGCCCGTACTATACAGGAAGACCTAGCGCTCTGATGGGTAATCGTTTGATTGAGGCCTCTATAGTAACTCAAGGCCTATATACGGATTGAGAAATCCCTCTCCTCACTGTAGGCCACGTCGGGGGGTGGTGTGATGTCGATCTCGTTGACGCAGGACAGGGGAATGTCCTCGCGGCCGTTGGTGATGTCTCGGATGTAGTAGTAAGGCTTCTGGGGCTGGAAGCGCCGGTCGACCAGGACATAGGGGTCCAAGCAGAACATCTCCAGGAAGATGAAGTCACAGCGCGTCTGGAACAGGTAGCGCTGGATCTCTGCCATGCTGCGCAGACACAGCCCACAAGGAGACTTGTAGATCACATGGAACGACATCTGACAGGGGGGTTGGGGAGAGGGAGAGAGAGGGGGGATGAAAGATAGTTAATACCAAAATCTGTCCCCTCTATAATAATCCAATTCCTGCTTCCTGAAAGATAAAATACTTCTCAAAGCTCTTTTTCTGTCTTTACCTTGCGGTTGACTCTCCGTCGGCCCGTCATGCGTCTGAACTCGTACAGTAGAGGGGTGAGCAGGGGGTTCCTGCCCCGGTGCATATCTGGTCTGGAGGGCCGGATACGGTTGAGACAAGCAGGCTGGCAGGTGTGAGGCAGGTAGAAGATGCGGTCTGTGGGGGCGCGGTACGAGGACTCGTGGGGAATCCGGTCATTACTGAAGGTGTATGGGGTCACTGCAGGTGCGGGGGCAGTGGGAGGGGCTTGGGGAGGAGGGGGCAGAGACTGCTGCTGGTGTTGGATAGGCTGTAGGGACGTGAGAGTCTGGATGTTGCCAGTCTGAAGGACATACATTCTGGAGGGGGGTGCGAGAGTGAAGTAGAGTTACGAATAGATTCCTATAAAACTGCATATTTGTGAGTGTGGCTCTTTAGTAAGAGATTATGTTCAATAGCAGTAGGAGAAGGGAACTAATTCATGCAGATTTGATGATTTTTTTATGATCATACATTTCCTGTCCCCTCTCTCACCTGGATGAGTTTCCAGGAGAACCAGTTGGAGGTTGGGGCTGCATGGCTTTAGGGGCGTGGCTATTACTGGCCAATCCAGTGCGAGAGCCTCCTGGCGTGGGAATGTATGGAGAAGTACTCTTCTTAGCCATCTGATACTTAGGACTGTTGAGGGTGGGGGAGACAGAGAGGAACAGGAGGGAATAAGGGGGGGTCAGGGAGAAAAGGGGTAAATGTAGCAGCGAGAGGAGAGAGAGGATGTCCATTTTCAAGGAATGTCACAAGATTTACACTGTGTGGGTGTGATACTCACTCTGTTCGTGCAAGCTGATTGGGCTGGGAGGGTGTAGAAGTGATAGAGGAGGGTGGGGAGAGGGGATGGGGGGATTTAGTGGGGGTCCCACTGGGGGTTATGGTGTTCCCCCCACTGTGATACTGGACCACGGGGCCCTTGGTCCTCAATGCTCCTACACAGAGAGAAAATGGTTAACGACATCCCAATGAAGTAGAGACTAGAGTAATCCAATGAAGGACAGGTCAAGGTTCCGTCATGTACAGTATAATATGTGATCCTGCTGGGTTATTAAAGATGGATTGATTGGTTAAGTGATTGGTTTGATTGTTCATATATTAAATGATTGATTGAATAGAGTGAGTGTTACCCATGCTGGGGCGTGTCCTCTGCTGGCCAGCCATCTTCTTCTCCTGGGTGTTGGCACAGTTGGTCTTCAGGTTGAACATGGGCTCCAGCCTGGTTGAACCGCGGTAGATCCACTCACTACGCTTGTCATCCTGAAGGAGAACAAATAACCATACAAACGGATTACCACAGAGATCACTTTTCAGTCATTTAATTGCTTTATCTTAGCTACCTTATTTTCACATTTTGTTGAGTGTCTGCAGAAGTAGTATAAAAACGTGATTCAAAACCAGAAACTAAACTATCCCTGTTTATAACATGCTGCGACCGTCATGTTAAATCAGACTATAAATAAAGTTGGCTGGTAATCAAATCCCAGTGATGTCATCATACCAGGAAGAGGATCTTGACGAGGCTGCCGTCCACCTCCTCCACTCTGCTCCTCCACCATGTCCCCTCCCACTCTGTCTTGATGACCTGGCCTGCCTTCAGCAGCACCATGGGCCTGTTGGGGTATGACGTTATATATTCCTCTATGAAGTCTTTACACGATGCATCCTCTATGTCCTCCCATGTACGCTTCACTGGGGGAGAAAATATGATGGGGAGAGGAAGAGGAGAGATGGTTAGTGAAGACAATGGGGCAGAGGGGGGCGGAGGGTGAGAGAAGACAATGGGGCAGAGGGGGAGAGGAGAGATGGTGAGAGAAGACAATGGGGGAGAGGAGAGATAGTGAGAGAAGATGTGAAGAGGGTAAGCGGAGGTCACATCCAAAAACCAGATTGATAGGAGAAAAGAGAGCATATTGAAAGGAAAGAGAGGACATGAAGACAGAAAGGAGGGTTCTTACTTGGTCTGCAGACAGGATAGAGCTCAGGCAGGGTCACGTAGGAGGCATAACCGTCGTCAAAGAAGATCAGGAACCTGAAACACACATAGACAACGGTTGAAAGAGCTTCACAACCCTTCACCAGACACACAGAGGATATTTGAAACAGCTTCACAACCCTTCACCAGACACACAGAGGATATTTGAAACAGCTTCACAACCCTTCACCAAACACACAGAGGATATTTGAAACAGCTTCACAACCCTTCACCAAACACACAGAGGATATTTGAAACAGCTTCACAACCCTTCACCAAACACACAGAGGATATTTGAAACATGCTCACACACACACAGCTTCCCACCTCATGCGGTTCTTGTTGTTGGGCATCTCTGCCACGATGCCAGCGTAGAGCCAGACCTGGTTGCCGTCCTTGTACTTGGCGACCACCCTGGCTCCCACGTATAGCCTCTCCAGGGTGGGGTGGTAGTGAAACGCTATGTGGTTCCCAGACAGTAGACTCTTCCCCTTGTTCTCAAACTTCACCTTGTACTTACTGTAACCATTACCTACAAACACACACATTCAATGTCAAACTTCACCATGTGCATAGGGGTGTGTGTGTGTGTGTGTGTGTCTCACCGACAGGGTTGATGGCGATGAGCATTCCGCTGTGCCAGGTCTTGGTGCGTTTCTTTCCCAGAAGACTCATCTCCAGTCTGATTTCATCATCCTTCAGGGAGGGGTTAGGCTGGGTGGGTGTGTTCCTGGGCGTGGCCTGGGACACAAACACTGCTGGCATCGGCACTGGGCCACCTACACAAAATAAGAAACGCACATGAACATTTGTGCAGTATGTACACACACAAAGACACTGCCATGACCCGGAGGTATACATCAATCACAGACATATAGAATTGCACATTGGTGCCATTACCTGGCTGTTGTATAGCAGGCCCGGAAGAAGAGTTCTTGTTGACTGTCTGGGCCAGCTTCAACACCTGCTGGGAGGAACGCTGGAGAGCTGCCGACGCCTCCTTAAACTACAGGACACACAAACAATTAACACATACATGTGGATATTGTTCAAACTTCTTTCTGAATTTTAACTACCACCAGTGTTTGTATGTACGTATGTATGTATGTATGTATGTATGTACAGTGGGGCAAAAACATATTTAGTCAGCCACCAATTGTGCAAGTTCTCCCACTTAAAAAGATGAGGGAGGCCTGTAATTTTCATCATAGGTACACTTCAACTATGACAGACAAAATGAGAAAAAAAATCCCGAAAATCACATTGTAGGATTTTTTATGAATTTATTTGCAAATTATGGTGGAAAATAAGTATTTGGTCACCTACAAACAAGCAAGATTTCTGGCTCTCACAGACCTGTAACTTCTTTAAGAGGCTCCTCTGTCCTCCACTCGTTACCTGTATTAATGGCACCTGTTTGAACTTGTTATCAGTATAAAAGACACCTGTCCACAACCTCAAACAGTCACAATCCAAACTCCACTATGGCCAAGACCAAAGAGCTGTCAAAGGACACCAGAAATAAAATTGTAGACCTGCACCAGGCTGGGAAGACTGAATCTGCAATAGGTAAGCAGCTTGGTTTGAAGAAATCAACTGTGGGAGCAATTATTAGGAAATGGAAGACATACAAGACCACTGATAATCTCCCTCGATCTGGGGCTCCACGCAAGATCTCACCCCGTGGGGTCAAAATGATCACAAGAACAGTGGGCAAAAATCCCAGAACCTCACAGGGGGACCTAGTGAATGACCTGCAGAGAGCTGGGACCAAAGTAACAAAGCCTACCATCAGTAACACACTACGCCGCCAGGGACTCAAATCCTGCAGTGCCAGACGTGTCCCCCTGCTTAAGCCAGTACATGTCCAGGCCCGTCTGAAGTTTGCTAGAGAGCATTTGGATGATCCAGAAGAAGATTGGGAGAATGTCATATGGTCAGATGAAACCAAAATAGAACTTTTTGGTAAAAACTCAACTCGTCGTGTTTGGAGGACAAAGAATGTTGAGTTGCAGCCAAAGAACACATTTACATTTACGTCATTTAGCAGACGCTCTTATCCAGAGCGACTTACATACCTACTCTGAAGCATGGGGGTGGAAACATCATGCTTTGGTGCTGTTTTTCTGCAAAGGGCCCAGGACGACTGATCCGTGTAAAGGAAAGAATGAATGGGGCCATGTATTGTGAGATTTTGAGTGAAAACCTCCTTCCATCAGCAAGGGCATTGAAGATGAAACGTGGCTGGGTCTTTCAGCATGACAATGATCCCAAACACACCACCCGGGCAACGAAGGAGTGGCTTCGTAAGAAGCATTTCAAGGTCCTGGAGTGGCCTAGCCAGTCTCCAGATCTCAACCCCATAGAAAATCTTTGGAGGGAGTTCCGTGTTGCCCAGCAACAGCCCCAAAACATCACTGCTCTAGAGGAGATCTGCATGGAGGAATGGGGCTAAATACCAGCAACAGTGTGTGAAAACCTTGTGAAGACTTACAGAAAACGTTTGACCTCTGTTATATACCCTTTGTTGGCAATGACAAAGTATTGAGATAAACTTTTGTTATTGACCAAATACTTATTTTCCACCATAATTTGCAAATAAATAAATAAAAAATCCTACAATGTGATTTTCTGGAGAAAAAAAAAACTAATTTTGTTTGTCATAGTTGAAGTGTACCTATGATGAAAATTACAGGCCTCATCTTTTTAAGGAGGAGAACTTGCACAATTGGTGGCTGACTAAATACTTTTTTGCCCCACTGTATGTATGTATGTATGTATGTATGTATGTATGTATGTATGTATGTATGTATGTATGTATGTATGGGAAGAGAGAGAGACAGGGCTGGAGAGAGAGAGATGGGGCGGGAGAGAGAGACAGCGAAGGGAGAGAGAGAGACAGCAAAGGGAGAGAGAGAGACAGCAAAGGGAGAGAGAGAGACAGCAAAGGGAGAGAGAGAGACAGCAAAGGGAGAGAGAGAGACAGCAAAGGGAGAGAGAGAGACAGCAAAGGGAGAGAGAGAGACAGCGAAGGGAGAGAGAGAGACAGCAAAGGGAGAGAGAGAGACAGCAAAGGGAGAGAGAGAGACAGCAAAGGGAGAGAGAGAGACAGCAAAGGGAGAGAGAGACAGCAAAGGGAGAGAGAGACAGCAAAGGGAGAGAGAGAGACAGCAAAGGGAGAGAGAGAGACAGCAAAGGGAGAGAGAGAGACAGCAAAGGGAGAGAGAGAGACAGCAAAGGGAGAGAGAGAGACAGCAAAGGGAGAGAGAGAGACAGCAAAGGGAGAGAGAGAGACAGCAAAGGGAGAGAGAGAGACAGCAAAGGGAGAGAGAGAGACAGCAAAGGGAGAGAGAGAGACAGCAAAGGGAGAGAGAGAGACAGCAAAGGGAGAGAGAGAGACAGCAAAGGAGAGCGAGAGACAGCAAAGGGAGAGAGAGAGACAGCAAAGGGAGAGAGAGAGACAGCAAAGGGAGAGAGAGAGACAGCAAAGGGAGAGAGAGACAGCAAAGGGAGAGAGAGAGACAGCAAAGGGAGAGAGAGAGACAGCAAAGGGAGAGAGAGAGACAGCAAAGGAGAGAGAGAGAGACAGCAAAGGGAGAGAGAGACAGCAAAGGGAGAGAGAGAGACAGCAAAGGGAGAGAGAGAGACAGCAAAGGGAGAGAGAGAGACAGCAAAGGGAGAGAGAGAGACAGCAAAGGGAGAGAGAGAGACAGCAAAGGGAGAGAGAGAGACAGCAAAGGGAGAGAGAGAGACAGCAAAGGGAGAGAGAGAGACAGCAAAGGGAGAGAGAGAGACAGCAAAGGGAGAGAGAAAGACAGCAAAGGGAGAGAGAGACAGCGAAGGGAGAGAGACAAGCTTCAACACCGGCTGGGAGGAAACTGGAAAGCTGCAGATAACAGGGTCAATTAACACGAGTGTGTGTGTGACTAGTGATTTGTTCTCACCATTGCATCATGGACAGGTATCCCAGGTTTCTTGGGAGGAACCACTGAGAGGAAAGAGGTCAGAGAAGAGAGAAAAGAAACCAGGTTAGACATTCACTCCTGTGTCTTATCCTGGAGCTGCCCCTCTGGACAGGTTTCCTTTGGTAAACATATTGTTTAGCTCACTGGGAGTAAGTGGCAGTACGTACGTAAGCCCACAGCGATGACATCATCATCGTCATCATCATCGTCAATTTCTATGACATCAGAGGACTGAACCCCTCCCACTCCACCCTCATCCTCTGAAGAGCTCTCCTTGTAGACCAGACCCATTTTACTGTAGGTGGACTTCACCAGAGCCTCACACTCCACTATGGACCTGCAACACACACACACACAATGGAGAGAATCACACAGATGGTAACACACACACACACACCAGTCCTATTGTGAGGATTGAAAATATGCTTGAGGGTGTCTGTGTATGTTAAAAGCAACATTTTGCAACATTTGAATGATGTGACTAGCGGAAAGGCTGTGGCCTTGAGGTATAGGCAGTTATCATGAGTTGTGGGAGACACGTACAGCACGTAGGCAGTTAAACAGACTGTCTTTTGTTAGAACTCAAACTTAGCAGTAACTAGAACCAGATGTGAGATAACTGTACGGTATTTAGGGTATGAGCGCATAGATATTCTGCCCAGCAACAACTACACCTGCCAATGGGAGCGCCCGGGGGCTGGGACCAGTTGGGGCGCCAACAATCAACATAGGTCGAGTAAATTTAAACCAGACTTGATCTCTACTCTGACAGGCCAGCTCGGAAGCAGGAACTACTACTGTCAGAGTATTGTCAGAAGATATCTTTAGGGTGTTGGCCAGTTCTCTGTTTGCCCTGCGTGGTGTTACAGCGGACCCATATATATGAAAATTGCATTTACCACTTATTGCTTAGCTAATAAAAAATACATAGCATAAAATTGGTGACTCAGTCTCATACTTATCCTGATACCAGATTCTATCAGCGCAACCCTTTACACTATTTTACAGTAAGTCGGGCCTCACATTCTTCTATAGACCTGACACAGAGACACACACACTAAAGTCTTCCACTCTACTATGGACCTGAGAAAGAAAGAAACAAAACATAATTCCCCCCCCCCACACACACACACACACACACACACACTAAAGTCTTCCACTCTACTATGGACCTGAGAAAGAAAGAAAACATAATTCCCCCCCACACACACACACACTCACTGGTTGGCATTGTTGAAGAGTTTGTCCACCACCTCCTCTTCCTTCTCTTTCTGCTCCACCCATTCTTTGAGCTCAGCCAGCTGGGCCTTCCTCTGGCGGACTGCCTCGCTCCTCTCCACCTCCTCCTCAATCCACTTACTCAGCTCCTCCAGAGACACACCCAGCTCCTCCTCCAGACCAGAGTCCCAGCCCTCCACCTCCATCCTGTGGGGAGACAGGAGTGAGAGATGTAACGGGGGCCAGGCAGAGAGAACGATGGAGAGACCGGGGTTGAGATATACAGGGAGGGAGAGTAAGAAAACAACGGGAGGAGCGTAGAAGGGGATGAGGCAGAGACAGAAAGGACGGAGTGAAGATGAGGCAAAGAAAGCGAGAGAGATTTTATAGAGTTAGCTAAGATTACATTGTTACTGATCAAGCTAGTGTTAGCTAACTAGCTAGCTAGCTAACTACACGGTATTCTGAACATTGTTGTAATTTCAGGGCCGATTAAACACGTTGGGACTAAAACTCACCTGTACAATCTGTTTAAAATATCACCCTATGTAGTTTATATTGTAACAAAGGTCATGCATTGGTGTTTTCAATTTCATGTGATCGTCGCATTGTTTTGAAATGAGGGACCACTGTTCAGGGACATCGACAGTGCTCGTGGTAGTTGTAGTCTTATAAATAAACGTATTTAACTCATCTTAGAAGATCAAAATAAACATTTGAAACTCGTTATTTGGAATGAAAGCTATTGTAATCAAAAACATTTTACACCATTTGTATATCATACTAACATAGGGGGGCACTTAGTGAACAATTTAAACTACAACTCCCAAACGTCACAACGGGAAAAGGTTAGCACACAGCCGTGCGCGGAGAAGACACGTTTAGCAGTCAGAAATATTGTACTGTAGTAGCTTTAAATTAAATTCCCGTGGGAATGCACTTTTTAAAGTAAGTGATTTTGTGCACATAATCACAGTGGATCTTCATTTATCGGACAAGTTGAGTTTATTCAAACAATCTTGCTAACTCGAAAGTTACTGAGCTGGGGAGGGAGACTAGCTAACTAAGCAGTTCAGTCTTTTGTAGTTGCCTTCTCTAAATCTATATCCGCTCACCGTATAATGCATCTGCAACTAAAAACTGTTTATGAATCGAGACAATTTTTATTGGAAGTTAATGAACTCACCCATCATTAATGTTCATTTATCCAGTCATTCAGCTAGACAGCTACAAACTACTCACAATTACCCCGCATACAACTTCTTCTTCCTGTGGCTTTCCGGCAGACTAGACGCTGTGTTGCGAATTGCTGCCCTTAGCAGGTCGGAATGCGGATTGCACATTTTGATCAAAAAAGGGGAATGTGGTAAAACTTAAATTGCACCATCAAACCCTGCTATACACTATCCCCAAAAACCATCAGCCCATCCCATTACTTTGGCACTAAACGATCCTACAGCATTGCAGGCTGTCAGCCTGGTCGGATGGAACCCTTCTCTCAAAACTTCCTGTCGATCTTCTGCACTAAAATCTCTGACACGCAAATATTTCTCTGCTGCTGCAACTACCATCTATCTTTTGTGATTGTTTTATTTCACCTTTATTTAACCAGGTAGGCTAGTTGAGAACAAGTTCTCATTTACAACTGCGACCGGGCCAAGATAAAGCAAAGCAGTGCGCCACAAACAACAAAACAGAGTTACACATGGAATTAACAAGCGTACAGTCAATAACACAATAGGAAAAAACAAAAGTCTATAGCAGTCAGAAATATTGTACTGTAGTAGCTTTAAGTGGGAGAACTTGCACAATTGGTGGCTGACTAAATACTTTTTTGCCCCACTGTATGTGCACCTCGAACGAAGGTGTATACCCAGGAGACATAACTCTGATCTTAACAGCGCTATTCTTACGCTATCACATCATCATACCTCCCGAAAAGAAGTAAAGTGGACCTCTTTCCCTCCACCAATGCTCTGCTTACAGTCAGACTGAATACATGTAGGCTCCTTCTTCAATGGTTGTGTTCTTCCCATTACCTCATCCCTTTCTTTTAACTCTCACTAATTATTGGCAATTAAGGTGTATTATGTTTATTCAAAATGACATGAAATCATGGACCATCCTCTGACCAGCTCCTTATGCTCAAGCCATGAATTGACTCTTTCCGTCTTCAGAAGTTGCAGCTTTCAAAGACTTGGCCTCTATTGCTTGACCTGTCATGATATTATAAGGATTATAATATTATATTGCTAGTTATTATATTGCTAGTTTGTTTTTTGCTTTTCAAGTGCTTTGAGACTATGGAAAGCGCCATAGAAAATATATCACTAGCCACTTTAATCAATGCTACTTAATATAATGTTTACATACCCTACATTACACATCTTATATGTATACGTATATACTGTACTCTATATCATCTACTGCATCTTTATGTAATACATGTATCACTAGCCACTTTAAACTATGCCACTTTGTTTACATACCCTACATTACTCATCTCATATGTATATACTGTACTCGATACCATCTACTGCATCTTGCCTATGCCGCTCTGTACCATCACTCAATCATATATCTTTATGTACATATTCTTTATCCCTTTAAACTTGTGTGTATAAGGTAGTAGTTTTGGAATTGTTAGGTTAGATTACTCGTTGGTTATTACTGCATTGTCGGAACTAGAAGCACAAGCATTTCGCTACACTCGCACTAACATCTGCTAACCATGTGTATGCGACAAATAAATTTGATTTGATTTGATTTTAAATGTAATCAATTAGTATTATTATAACCTAGACTGCATATTGTAAAAACATCTCAAATTAAACAGACATTCAAGTATGCTTTTTATTGTCATGAAACCTTCTCTCATGGCTTCGCCTATTTGTTTTAATGGAAAGCAGATGTGGATATGGCAGTGGCTGATTAGGAATACAAAAACTAAAATGGTGGTCATTCCTACGTTTATCTGACTCTGGTCCATGACATGCTGACAACTGTAGACTTTCCCAAAAGCACATTTTGCCTAAACATAAACTGTACTGTAACAATTTGAAATCCTCATGGTCCCATTTGCTCCTGTTTTCCAAGTTAACATGGTGTGTGATGTTCATCTCCAGATCTGTGGACTGATGAATTCTCCAAACTTTTAAGTACCACTCCCTTCATGTGCTTCCTGCTCCTCTTGATTCCCACAAGTCTAACTACGAAACTAAACTTCCCACCTTCAGCACACTAGCCACAGTCGGGCTAGGGTTCTTCCACTATGCTCACATTATTTCCTGCCCAGTGTGGAGTGAGGTCACTCCTCAGGTTGTTCCTCCATATTCTGGTATGCGGCGACAGAGATGGCGCTGTAGGGGTTCAGGACCATCTGGGCACAGCGCACTATGGTGAACAGCAGGAAGGAACACAGTAGGAAGACAAAGAAGAGAGCAAAGCCCAGGTCCACATCCACCTCCATCCTGGCCACCGGCAGGAGAGGTGGGTCCATGACTTCTCGTATCCAAATGAGACTGATGCAGACTGACAAAGGTAAAAAAAAATATATATATATATATAGGTAGAAAGCCTTTTTTTAAGTGTCCTTTGCTGCTTGGTGTTGGACAACACTAGAATCCAAACTTTCTATCTCTCGTCCGTCCTTTTGTATCTATCTACTTGTTCTAACAACATATAATCGTAGCTTGTTCTAATGAAGGGTCTTAATGCTGTCTATGCTTCTCTAGAAGACGTCTCTTTAGTCTCCTCTCTATCTACGTCGTGTTAGGATCTGTTTTCCTGTTCAGTTTAAGTTAAGTTGTGTGAATCTCCTCTTACCCACAGATTGACAGTTGTTTGCTTTGTTTCTCCCTTCCACCCAAGTCTACGTTTCCACCACAGGGTAGGCATCATGCCACGGACTGAGTCCTGCTGGCTGTTCTAATCTCAGTTACGGCCTGATCGTCACCAAACCCCTC
Organism: Oncorhynchus nerka; assembly: GCF_034236695.1. Lineage (NCBI taxonomy): Eukaryota > Metazoa > Chordata > Actinopteri > Salmoniformes > Salmonidae > Oncorhynchus > Oncorhynchus nerka. The sequence continues at coordinate 3,635,891 of NC_088398.1, forward strand.
TTTAACTATTCATGGGACACAGGTGTCCATCCCCAGGGGGGTTGGGAGTGGTGTCCATCCCCAGGGGGGTTGGGAGTGGCGTCCATCTGTTTGTCCATCCCCAGGGGGGTTGGGAGTGGCGTCCATCTGTTTGTCCATCCCCAGGGGGGTTGGGAGTGGCGTCCATCTGTTTGTCCATCCCCAGGGGGGTTGGGAGTGGCGTCCATCTGTTTGTCCATCCCCAGGGGGGTTGGGAGTGGTGTCCATCTGTTTGTCCATCCCCAGGGGGGTTGGGAGTGGCGTCCATCTGTTTGTCCATCCCCAGGGGGGTTGGGAGTGGCGTCCATCTGTTTGTCCATCCCCAGGGGGGTTGGGAGTGGCGTCCATCTGTTTGTCCATCCCCAGGGGGGTTGGGAGTGGCGTCCATCTGTTTGTCCATCCCCAGGGGGGTTGGGAGTGGCGTCCAGGAGAGGTGAAGAGAGGGAGGAAAGTGAGAGAGAGACAGAGAAAATGAAGGAGTAGGGAAATAATTATAATGTCATATTCATGTTAGCTTGTTAGCTTGTTAGCACAGGCCTGCTAACCGTCTGAACCACCGCGTCCCAATCACTCTCTGACCCCATTTACTTTCTATCTCTTTTTTATTTTTAATTTGTTTATACCTTCCGGAAACCTGCCTCACCCAATGTGATACGGAATCGCTATTACTTTTACTCTTATTTTTATGACACACTCAAGAACCTCCAGACGCTAACCAGCTAACTAGCTACAAGCTATTTAGTCATTGTTAGTTTTTTAAAAACCTGGATAACACTCGCCAGCCCAGCTTCCCTGCCCATCCACCGCTGCCCCCTGGACACTGATCTCTTGGCTACATAGCTGACGCACGCTGGACTGTCCATTAATCACGGTACTCCTTTCTGCTTGTTTGTCTTACCTGTCGGCCCCGTTGCCTAGTCGACGCCATTTTACCTGCTGTTTGTTGTGCTAGCGGATTAGCCTCGCCTACTGTTTTTAGCTAGCTTTCCAAATTCAACACCTGTGATTACTGTATGCCTCGCTGTATGTCTCTCTCAGATGTCAATATGCCTTGTATACTGTTGTTCAGGTTAGTTATCATTGTTTTAGTTCACAATGGAGCCCCTAGACCCACTCTGCATACCCCTGTTATCTCCTTTGTCCCACCTCCCACACATGCGGTGACCTCACCCATTACAACCAGCATGTCCAGAGATACAACCTCTCTCATCATCACCCAGTGCCTGGGCCTACCTCCGCTGTACCCGCACCCCACCATACCCCTGTCTGCGCATTATGCCCTGAATATATTCTACCATGCCCAGAAACCTGCTCCTCTTATCCTCTGCCCCCAACGCTCTAGGCGACCAGTTTTGATAGCCTTTAGCCGCACCCTCATACTACTCCTTCTCTGTTCTGCGGGTGATGTGGAGGTAAACCCAGGCCCTGCATGTCCCCAGGTACCCTCATTTGTTGACTTCTGTGATCGAAAAAGCCTTGGTTTTATGCATGTCAACATCAGAAGCCTCCTCCCCAAGTTTGTTTTACTCACTGCTTTAGCACACTCTGCTAACCCTGATGTCCTTGCCGTGTCTGAATCCTGGCTCAGGAAGGCCACCAAAAATTCAGAGATTTCCATACCCAACTATAACATCTTCCGTCAAGATAGAACTGCCAAAGGGGCGGAGTTGCAGTCTACTGCAGAGATAGCCTGCAAAGTAATGTCATACTTTCCAGGTCCATACCCAAACAGTTCGAACTACTAATTTTGAAAATTACCCTCTCCAGAAATAAGTCTCTCACTGTTGCCGCCTGCTACCGACCACCCTCAGCTCCCAGCTGTGCCCTGGACACCATTTGTGAATTGATCGCCCCCCATCTAGCTTCATAGTTTGTTCTGTTAGGTGACCTAAACTGGGATATGCTTAACACCCCGGCAGTCCTACAATGTAAGCTAGATGCCCTCAATCTCACTCAAATCATCAAGGAACCCACCAGGTACAACCCTAACTCTGTAAACAAGGGCACCCTCATAGACGTCATCCTGACCAACTGGCCCTCCAAATACACTTCCGCTGTCTTCAACCAGGATCTCAGCGATCACTGCCTCATTGCCTGTATCCGCCACGGAGCCGCAGTCAAACGACCACCCCTCATCACTGTCAAACGCTCCCTAAAACACTTCTGTGAGCAGGCCTTTTAAAGTGGCTGTTCCACTGGATGTCATAAGGTGAAAGCACCAATTTGTAAGTCGCTCTGGATAAGAGCGTCTGCTAAATGACTTAAATGTAAATGTAAATGTAATCGACCTGGCCCGGGTATCCTGGAAGGACATTGACCTCATCCCATCAGTTGAGGATGCCTGGTCATTCTTTAAAAGTAACTTCCTGGGGGGATCACGTGACCCTTGAACGAGATGGCCGCGTGAACTAAGAGCTCCACACAAGTAGTTTCCAATTCCTAATCTTACCTCCATTCCAAGTTCACACTCATTTAGCTTTAGTAAGAAAAAGTCATGGCGGCTACAAAAGGCGACACTACAGGTGACATTTTTACCCGGACTCGAGTATTAGCGACGGAAAAAGCCTCCAAGAAGAAGCTAGCTTCAGAAATAACTAGCGCCATTAGCCAGGAGCAAGAGAACCCGCTCCCCCACGAGGCACAACGAATGCCAACCTCGCACTCTGTCGAAGACATCCTCTCTGAGTTGAGATCCCAACGTACAGAACTAAACACCAAATTAGATGCCATTAACTCTCAGCTCAGTGCGATAGGGGGCAAGGTGACAATCCTGGAAAACGCATTGCCTGACATCAACAACAAGATAACCATAAACGCGGGGCGCCTGGACGAGGCAGAGGGGCGAATCCTATCCATGGAAAACTTATTGACAGATGCCATGGAAACAATAGCATATGCTAAAAAGAAAATCGAGCATCTGGAAGAGAAAACAGAGGACCTGGAAAACAGGGGGCGAAGGAATAATTGTGTTCTATTCAATCTGGGCGAAAAAGAAGAGGGAAACATGCCACTGATCCGCTACCTGCAAGACAAACTTCCCGAGTGGCTCCACCTGCCCACCGACAGGCCCATAGAACTCGAGAGAGCTCACCGAGCACTGAGGCCCCCACCAGCAGCCAGACAACCACCGCGCCCAATCACCATACGTTTCCTGAGATTCACCGACAAGGAACGAGTCCTACAGGCGGCGAAAAACAACACCATCACAGTGGGAAACGCCAAACTCGCTTTACACCAGGACCTGTCAGCTGGAATACGCCGAAAGCGCCGAGAATTTGACGAAGTGAAGAAATATTCCATTGACCGAGGCATCTTCAGGGGATTCAAATACCCAAACGAGCTCAGGATTCTTCACCAAGGAGCCTTGCGACACTTCAAAACTCCCGAAGAGGCAAAACGTTTTTTGAAAGACAATCCTGGCCAATGAGAAACAGACCAATGACTAAATGCGATTAATGCCATTACTAAAGGAGGTAAGACGACATATAGCCGATATCCAGAGACCCACCCCCTAAATGTCATTACAGCCGTCCAATTTATATTTATTTTCCTTTAACTGAGAGGGATGGGCTGTATAGCCTAACCTAGGCCTACTAATGTTTCAGCCTACTTTTATTTCCCTGTTTTTTGTTGTTGTTGCTATTATTACCTGGGGTTCCCTATGTCCCTTGGGGGAGGTATATGTAGGCTGGGCTATTGATTTTATTTTTCTCCCCTCTTTTACTGAGGTCTGGACGAGGGCAACTGTGTTACTTACTCAATTCGGGGTGGAGAGGATGAGGCATTTCTTTGGTGGGGAGAGGGAGACGTTGTGCGTTGCTAACTGTTCCCGGTTTTTGTTTTATTCGGAACACATAATTGAGACTGAGCGGGGGGGTAATAGATCCAACGGGATGTGTCGAGTTGTTTGGGAACTCGGCTGGGGTGTTCAGAGATTATTATTTTATGTACACCATTTATTTTCCTTTTATGTGAACGCAGCTGTAATTACTATCCACTTTTACCCAGCGATGACTTGCACTAAAGTTCGATTACTGCTCGATGACGATGACTAGTACCTTAAATCTATTGACATGGAACTGCCATGGTCTAGGGCATGCAATAAAACGGAAAAAGATACTATGTGCTCTAAAAAAGGAAAAAGCAGACATTGCGCTATTACAAGAGACACACCTCTGTGATGCTGAACATGCCAAACTCCGCAGAGCTTGGGTGGGACAGGTGTATTTCTCATCTTTCAAATCAAACAGTAGAGGCACAGTCATACTTATCCATAAAAATGTTCCATTCATAATAGACAAAAACATATCTGATCCGGAGGGGAGATTTATTTTGATAACTGGGTCACTATATGGTCAACCAATTACTATATTAAACATATACGCCCCTAACACAGATACTCCTGCCTTCATGTCAAAAAATTATAACCCTGTTCAATGAGCATTGTGTCTCCTTTGGTGTGGTGGCCGGAGATTTTAATTGTACCCTTAACCCAACCCTAGACAAATCATCTCAAGTCCCCACCACAAATCCTAGATCTGCAAAGATGTTGAACTCTCTTACTAAAGAGATGGGACTGATAGATATCTGGAGAGAGACTAATAGCTCATCTATGGACTATACATACTACTCTAATGTCCATAACACCTACTCCCGTATAGATTACATTTTTATCCCAAAGAGTTTCATAAATTCAGCCACTTGTACAATCGGACCCATAGCACTTTCAGATCACGCCTTTGTCCACCTCCGCTTTGACCTCTGCAAAAACATCCCGAGGTTAAAGAGCTGGAAATTCAACACCTCCATGCTATCAAATGACGAGTTCCATACATTAGTAACTACATGGATAGACAACTACACACAAGACAATAAAGATTCCCCTGTTTCTCCGGCCACAATGTGGGACGCTGCTAAAGCCACACTAAGAGGTCATCTAATTGCATATGCTTCCTCTAAGAAAAAAGCAATGGAAGCACACAGGCTAGATCTTGAGAGGGAGCTGGAATGCTGTGAAAAAATACATAAACAATCCCTAGACAGCACCTCCTGGAGTCATCTTAAAGCAGCCAAAGCCAAACTGAATTTGGACTACACTCGGGAGATAAAAAAAAGTTTTCTTTACTAAACAGAAATTCCATGAGTATAGCAATAGGCCCAGTAGATTGCTTGCTTACCAATTAAAAAAGGAGCAGTCAGAGCGTACAATCATGGCTATCCGAACAGCAGAGGACGAGGTCACATATGACCCAAAAAAGATCCATTTAACTTTTCATGATTTTTACTGCAAACTATATACCTCTGAGAGAAAACACACGGAGGCAGAACTCCACTCTTTCCTAGAGGGAATCTCGCTACCTAATCTATCAGAGACCGACCAGGAAGATCTCAACTCCCCCTTCACTCCTGAGGAGATCCTGGAGGCAATTACCTCCATGCCACCTAATAAGTCCCCAGGCCCAGATGGATTCCCCAGAGAGTTCTATAAAGCTTTTTGGCCCCAGCTCAGCCCTATCTTCATGCCAATGCTGGAGGATTTTTGCAAAAACGGAGTTCTCCCAGACTCAATGCACACAGTTCGCATTACAGTGTTGCTAAAAAAGGACAAGGACCCCCTATCCTGCTCGTCCTTCCGGCCCATAAGCTTGTTGGATTTCGACTATAAAATAATTACCAAATTGCTCGCCATAAGACTAAACACTCTTCTTCCCAAAATAATAAAAGCGGACCAAACTGGATTTATTAAGACAGATACTCTTCTGATAACATTCGTCGTCTTTTTGATATTATTGATCAAGTAAACGCACAAAAGACCCCTGTCCTGCTGGCTTCACTGGATGCTGAGAAGGCGTTTGACAGGATGGAGTGGAGCTTTCTGTTTTCAGTCTTAGAAAAGTTCAATATGGGCCCAAATTGTATTAAATGGATCAAATCACTATACTCTCATCCAAATGCCATGGTGACTACTAATGGACTGAACTCTGACAGATTCCCTCTGGAGCGGGGCACAAGACAAGGGTGCTCGCTGTCCCCGCTGCTCTACTTGTTGGGGGCGGAGCCTCTGGCAGAGCTGATAAGGAGCAATCCAAGTATTATGGGTGTTTCTGCAGGTGGCCTGCAGCACAAGATTTCGCTTTACGCGGATGATGTCTTGCTCTACATATCCAACCCTGAGAAATCCCTCCCTCTCATTTTAGACACAATTGCCCAGTATGGCAAGTTCTCAGGTTATAAGATCAATTTTAACAAATCCACTGTCTGCCCTCTCAATATTACACTCACCAGCTCTATGAAGACACTTTGTCCTTTCCCATGGAAAACACAGGGGTTTCAATACCTCGGGATCTTCATAACACCAGATCTGAATAGCCTTTTTAAGGAAAATTATCTTCCACTCCTGGATCGAATCAAGAACAATCTCCAAACCTGGATCTCCCTCCCAATTAGCTTAGTAGGAAGAATTAATGTAATCCGTATGAACGTCCTCCCTAGACTGAACTACTTATTTCAGATGCTCCCATGCTATCTCCCAGTTTCCTTCTTCAAAACAACTAACCAAAGCATCACCAAATTTATATGGGGCAATAAAAAACCTAGGATCAAGTTTTCCACTTTCAAACCCGAATCTAAAGGTGGCCTTGCCCTTCCTCCCTTCAATTGTACTACTGGTCTGCCCAAATCCGCAACATGCTAACATGGATCACAAACAGACAAGAGTCAACGTGGATTCAGATAGAAGCCCAATCCTGTGGTTCATTGCCCTTAAGCTCAATTATATTCATTAATAACTTTAGTGAAGTGGGCAACATAGCCAAATCCTTTGTGATTTACAGCACCCTACTAGCGTGGAGGGACTGTAAGAAATACCTGGGCATTTCCTCCCAAATATGTTCTCACTCGCCTATAGTAGGCAACCCAGACTTGCCAAAAGCCCTGAGGGATGCCAACTTTAATCTTTGGCATACTCTAGGAATCAGGACCTTTTCAGACCTATTTCATCAGAAAACCACTACACTGAAATCCTTTCAAGAGCTCTGCAGTGAATTCGACGTGCCAAGATCCCATTTTTTAAAATATCTTCAAATTAGACATGTAATTTCCTCATTTACCTCCAAGAGGAGGTTTAGAACTCAGTTGAACGAAGTTGAAACCCTTCTTGTCACAGCACAATCCATTAAAGGCAAAATATCTTGCATCTATAGACTCCTTTCTGAGAAAGGAAGCTCCTCCTTTACTCCTTTGAAAATAATCTGGGAAAAGGACCTTGGTCTGACTATTAGTGATGAGTTATGGGCGGAGGTTTGCGACAGGGTATACTGCTCCTCTACCAGTGTAAAAATGAAAGAATCTAATTACACATTTTTGTACAAATTTTATTATACTCCTTTGAGACTCCATAGAATGAAAACAGATATGTCTCCTAACTGTAAAAGATGTACCTCTGAATGTGGAACCTATATGCATGTATTTTGGAGCTGTAGGGAGATTGCCAGATTCTGGCAATCTGTACATACCGCTGCACAGAAAATACTAGAGGTACAGTTTGATATGACCCCATGTATCTATCTTCTTAATGCCCAGCAGGACTTTGTTCTTGATCCTGACAGAGAAAATTTGCTTATGACTATTACATACTTTGCTAAGAAATGTATTCTTCTATTGTGGGCCTCTAATACTCCCCCTACATTTAAAATGTGGATTGACCAGATTGTTGACTTCCTTCCTCTTGAAAAGCTCACTTATGACCTCCACAAGAGACAGCCCAAGTTTGATAGACTCTGGTCCCCACTATTCAACTATATTTCAAACTGGACAGAGTGAACGGGGTGACTAGGGAAATGCGCAGATACATTTTGTGTAAGGTACTGTAAAACCTAAAAACGAATGATTGGCCCATCGTCTCAGCGAATGCTTGAAATAGCTGATAAGAACCTTGATAGTGCTGCTGCAAGTGGTATGTTTTTTTTTTGTTGTGTGTGTGTTTTTATTTTAATTTAGTTTTTGAGTACGTATGTGTGTGTGTATGTATATGTGCGTATGTATGTATGTATGTATGTATGTATATACAGGTACCAAGGAAAATATATAGATTAAGAAAAATAAATGCTTTTATTTGACTTTATCATTCATTTTAATTGTATTTAAATTTTTTCAAATGTATTATTATTTTTTGACTTTTTATTTTTTTAAAGCCTGTCACATCTGTGAATGTGGAATGTGTTTTGTTGGTTGATTGAAAAACAAGAACTTAATAAAACTTTAAATTGAAAAAAAAAAAAAGTAACTTCCTCACCATTTTAGATAAGCATGCTCCGTTCAAAAAATGCAGAACCAAGAACAGATACAGCCCTTGGTTCACTCCAGACCTGACTGCCCTCGACCAGCACAAAAACATCCTGTGGCGGACTGCAATAGCATCGAATAGCCCCCGTGATATGCAACTGTTCAGGGAAGTCAGGAACCAATACACGCAGTCAGTCAGGAAAGCTAAGGCCAGCTTCTTCAGGCAGAAGTTTGCATCCTGTAGCTCCAACTCCAAAAAGTTCTGGGACACTGTGAAGTCCATGGAGAACAAGAGCACCTCCTCCCAGCTGCCCACTGCACTGAGGCTAGGTAACACGGTCTCCACCGATAAATCCACGATTATCGAAAGCTTCAATAAGCACTTCTCAACGGCTGGCCATGCCTTCCGCCTGGCTACTCCAACCTCGGCCAACAGCTCCGCCCCGCAGCTCCTCGCCCAAGCCTCTCCAGGTTCTCCTTTACCCAAATCCAGATAGCAGATGTTCTGAAAGAGCTGCAAAACCTAGACCCGTACAAATCAGCTGGGCTTGACAATCTGGACCCTCTATTTCTGAAACTATCTGCCGCCATTGTCGCAACCCCTATTACCAGCCTGTTCAACCTCTCTTTCATATCGTCTGAGATCCCCAAGGATTGGAAAGCTGCCGCAGTCATCCCCCTCTTCAAAGGGGGAGACACCCTGGACCCAAACTGCTATAGACCTATATCCATCCTGCCCTGCCTATCTAAGGTCTTCGAAAGCCAAGTCAACAAACAGGTCACTGATCATCTCGAATCCCACCGTACCTTCTCTGCTGTGCAATCTGGTTTCCGAGCCGGTCACGGGTGCACCTCAGCCACGCTCAAGGTACTAAACGATATCATAACCGCCATCGATAAAAGACAGTACTGTGCAGCCGTCTTCATCGACCTCGCCAAGGCTTTCGACTCTGTCAATCACCATATTCTTATCGGCAGACTCAATAGCCTCGGTTTCTCGGATGACTGCCTTGCCTGGTTCACCAATTACTTTGCAGACAGAGTTCAGTGTGTCAAATCGGAGGGCATGCTGTCCGGTCCTCTGGCAGTCTCTATGGGGTGCCACAGGGTTCAATTCTCGGGCCGACTCTTTTCTCTGTATATATCAATGATGTTGCTCTTGCTGCGGGCGATTCCCTGATCCACCTCTACGCAGACGACACCATTCTATATACTTTCGGCCCGTCATTGGACACTGTGCTATCTAACCTCCAAACGAGCTTCAATGCCATACAGCACTCCTTCCGTGGCCTCCAACTGCTCTTAAACGCGAGTAAAACCAAATGCATGCTTTTCAACCGATCGCTGCCTGCACCCGCATGCCCGACTAGCATCACCACCCTGGATGGTTCCGACCTTGAATATGTGGACATCTATAAGTACCTAGGTGTCTGGCTAGACTGCAAACTCTCCTTCCAGACTCACATCAAACATCTCCAATCGAAAATCAAATCAAGAGTCGGCTTTCTATTCCGCAACAAAGCCTCCTTCACCCACGCCGCCAAGCTTACCCTAGTAAAACTGACTATCCTACCGATCCTCGACTTCGGCGATGTCATCTACAAAATGGCTTCCAACACTCTACTCAGCAAACTGGATGCAGTCTATCACAGTGCCATCCGTTTTGTCACCAAAGCACCTTATACCACCCACCACTGCGACTTGTATGCTCTAGTCGGCTGGCCCTCGCTACATATTCGTCGCCAGACCCACTGGCTCCAGGTCATCTACAAGTCCATGCTAGGTAAAGCTCCGCCTTATCTCAGTTCACTGGTCACGATGGCAACACCCATCCGTAGCACGCGCTCCAGCAGGTGTATCTCACTGATCATCCCTAAAGCCAACACCTCATTTGGCCGCCTTTCGTTCCAGTACTCTGCTGCCTGTGGCTGGAACGAACTGCAAAAATCGCTGAAGTTGGAGACTTTTATCTCCCTCACCAACTTCAAACATCAGCTATCCGAGCAGCTAACCGATCGCTGCAGCTGTACATAGTCTATTGGTAAATAGCCCACCCATTTTCACCTACCTCATTCCCATACTGTTTTTATACTGTTTAAAAAAAAAAAATATTTATTTACTTTTCTGCTCTTTTGCACACCAATATCTCTACCTGTACATGACCATCTGATCATTTATCACTCCAGTGTTAATCTGCAAAATTGTATTATTCGCCTACCTCCTCATGCCTTTTGCACACATTGTATATAGACTGACCATTTTTTTTCTACTGTGTTATTGACTTGTTAATTGTTTACTCCATGTGTAACTCTGTGTTGTCTGTTCACACTGCTATGCTTTATCTTGGTCAGGTCGCAGTTGCAAATGAGAACTTGTTCTCAACTAGCCTACCTGGTTAAATAAAGGTGAAATAAAAAATAAATAAAAATGTTCAGACCACTAATGATGTCACACAGAAGAGCGTAAGATGTCAGGAACAACCAGGTACAATCCCACCAGAGTGATACTACTGACCAACCTGAGAAGGAAGGAGTAATCCTATCTTCCCTACTCCAACACCTCCCACCAGAGTGATACTACTGACCAACCTGAGAAGGAAGGAGTAATCCGATCTGCCCTACTCCAACACCTCCCACCAGAGTGATACTACTGACCAACCTGAGAAGGAAGGAGTAATCCTATCTGCCCTACTCCAACACCTCCCACCAGAGTGATACTACTGACCAACCTGAGAAGGAAGGAGTAATCCTATCCGCCCTACTCCAACACCTCCCACCAGAGTGATACTACTGACCAACCTGAGAAGGAAGGAGTAATCATATCTGCCCTACTCCAACACCTCCCACCAGAGTGATACTACTGACCAACCTGAGAAGGAAGGAGTAATCCTATCTGCCCTACTCCAACACCTCCCACCAGAGTGATACTACTGACCAACCTGAGAAGGAAGGAGTAATCCTATCTGCCCTACTCCAACACCTCCCACCAGAGTGATACTACTGACCAACCTGAGAAGGAAGGAGTAATCATATCTGCCCTACTCCAACACCTCCCACCAGAGTGATACTACTGACCAACCTGAGAAGGAAGGAGTAATCCTATCTGCCCTACTCCAACACCTCCCACCAGAGTAATACTACTGACCAACCTGAGAAGGAAGGAGTAATCCTATCTGCCCTACTCCAACACCTCCCACCAGAGTGATACGACTGACCAACCTGAGAAGGAAGGAGTAATCCTATCTGCCCTACTCCAACACCTCCCACCAGAGTGATACTACTGACCAACCTGAGAAGGAAGGAGTAATCCTATCTGCCCTACTCCAACACCTCCCACCAGAGTGATACTACTGACCAACCTGAGAAGGAAGGAGTAATCATATCTGCCCTACTCCAACACCTCCCACCAGAGTGATACTACTGACCAACCTAAGAAGGAAGGAGTAATCCGATCTGCCCTACTCCAACACCTCCAGCATTCCATCCCCAGGCTGTGAACGAGAGAGGAGGAGGGGACGAGGGGAGAGGAAACTGATCCTTGGCCATAGATCTCTGTGTTTCTCTGACCACTGATAAAGTAGGAAGGGATGGAAATGGATACAACCCAATCAAGGCAGAGTTGGATTTTGTTTCTTTGCCAATTAAGTAACACAGACCACATGTAAAGAAGTGAATTGATGGATGGATATCACTTAATGAAGTTGCGGCAAGTTTAGAGCCTCTGCTGCATAATCGGTTGAAGTATATTATAATTGTGCGTCTTTGTTTATATGTGTGTGTACATAGGGAAGTAGAAACTAGTGCATCTTGGGTCTATCAGCTCTCTTCCTCTACCTGGTGTTCATCATGTTTTATTTGAACCTTTATTTAACTAGGCAAGTCAGTTAAGAACACATTCTTATTTACAATGACAGCCTACCAGGGAACAGTGAGTTTACTGCCTTGTTTAGGGGCCAAACATCCGATTTTCACGTTGGGGATTCGATCCAGCAACATTTTGGCTACTGGCCCAACACTCTAACCACTAGGCTACCTGCCACCCCAGGATGTGTACTACACCACTCGTCCTACAGCAGTGTCTAGTGTTCATCATGTGTACTACACCACTCGTCCTACAGCAGTGTCTAGTGTTCATCATGTGTACTACACCACTCGTCCTACAGCAGTGTCTAGTGTTCATCATGTGTACTACACCACTTGTCCTATAGCAGTGTCTAGTGTTCATCATGTGTACTACACCACTTCTCCTACAGCAGTGTCTAGTGTTCATCATGTGTACTACACCACTTGTCCTACAGCAGTGTCTAGTGTTCATCATGTGTACTACACCACTTGTCCTACAGCAGTGTCTAGTGTTCATCATGTGTACTACACCACTTGTCCTACAGCAGTGTCTAGTGTTCATCATGTGTACTACACCACTTGTCCTACAGCAGTGTCTAGTGTTCATCATGTGTACTACACCACTTGTCCTATAGCAGTGTCTAGTGTTCATCATGTGTACTACACCACTCGTCCTACAGCAGTGTCTAGTGTTCATCATATGTACTACACCACTCGTCCTATAGCAGTGTCTAGTGTTCATCATGTGTACTACACCACTCGTCCTACAGCAGTGTCTAGTGTTCATCATGTGTACTACACCACTTGTCCTATAGCAGTGTCTAGTGTTCATCATGTGTACTACACCACTTGTCCTACAGCAGTGTCTAATGTTCATCATGTGTACTACACCACTTGTCCAATAGCAGTGTCTAGTGTTCATCATGTGTACTA